>NC_080425.1:24760015-24852656 GCF_029873635.1 Malania oleifera
CACTTCGGAGATAGCAGAGTAATATGGTCAACTAGTTTGTTTAATGACATCATAAGGACTAAGAAAATGCCATCAAGTAAAAGAACTTTAATACTTATATGCTAAAATAAAAGAGATATTCAAAATTTTGGTAATTTTTATGCAATTAGACTTCTGAATCACACAATGAAACTTTGGAAAGGGTTGATTGTGCAAAAACTAAGGTTACACTTGGTTGCAGAATGTCTATTCCTAAGAATAGGATGGTATAAGTTGAAAAGGTAGTAAAAATTATATCGGAAATAATAATTTAGAAAAAAACCACTTGTGTAAAAGCTTGTATATTCTCTTAAATATGGGAAGGATGGGATCTCATGGTTATTTCTTGCCTATTCCATGGATTAATAAATTTTTGCATTACCATTTACTTTATAAACTATTTCCTTATATTATGATTGTTCTACTTGTAAGAGCAGACATTCTATGAACCAAGCATAACTTATGGTTAGAAATAATGGTTAATAGAAAACCAATTACGTTTTTTGCCTGTGATCAATCATGAAAGCTATAAATCTATTCTAAAGGTTAGTGGAAAGGTTTAAGAAAAAGAAGAAGGATTTGCATATATTTTTTGTTGACCATGAGAAGATAGATACTAATGGAAATTTATGGTGAATTCTAGAAAAAATAAGGAGTGTGGAGTAAATATATCAATGTTATTTAAGGGTATGTGCAATAGGGTAATGATCAGTGTTAGGACTATAAATCTAAATATGGGTACGTCAAGGGTTTGTTTTGAGTCCTAATTATTTTCGATTTAGTTATGGATGAGCTTAATTGGAGTAATCCAACATGAGATTTCATTGTGTATATTGCTTCTTGTGATCTTGATCGATGAAACTAAAGGTAGAGTAGAATATAAGTTGGAATCATGGAGATAAGCTTAGGAGTCTATAGGTTTTAAGAGAAGTAGAAGTGAGATAAAATGGATGAAATTTACTTTTTGTCATTTAGGAGAAATTGTGCAGAAAATATTGAACTAATTCTTAGCACTAGTAGATTTTAGTACCTTGGATCTATTATGTGAGATGAAGACATTGAAGAAATGTAATACATAGTTAAAGAAAATTTGGTAAAATGTAGAAGTAATTTGGGAATGTTGTGTGATCATAGAAATCTTTTAAAGTTGAAAGGTAAGTTCTATATGATGAATAAGACCATGAATCAAGAAATGTAGACGACTAGAAAAATGACATCCAAAAAATTGATGTAGCAGAAATGGGAATGAAAAAATGGATGAGTGATATAACTATGATAGATAAGTTAAGAACAAACACGTGTGGTAAGCTAGGCCTAGCAACTATAGAAGATAGGGCAATCCTAAGCCAAATAACTAGGGAGGAAGGGTGTGTTAGTGGTTGTTAGTGGCATTAAGAGGGGGTGACTTGAGCCGACACAAAAAGGATTTGATAACATGGAGGATATTGCCCTAGATTGTGTAGAATATTGGAAGAGGATTAATGTAACTGACCCACCTAGTGAGGCTTAAGATTTGGTTATTTATAGTAATTGCCTTGAATTTAGGTTTGAATGGTGCCAAGTGAGACTTAAGGCAAAACCTTTTGCAAACTGGTTGTGATTAGGATACCAATAGCCTCTTGTTCATCAGAACGCCTTCTCAAACACATTATCTGGGCAAGCTAGGGTTGGTGGGCTGGTCTAGATCAGAAGTTGCAGCCCTTGTTAGTGACAGTGGTCTTGTTTAAAATGCCGTAGAGTATGAATTGCAATATGCCCTAAACATCTAATTTGTATTAGTAATAAGGGATAATTGGGGATAAATAATAGAGGAAAATTTGTTACTATTATGGGTTGGGTTTGTTGAAGCAAAATTTTCCTGTTATAGAGCTAGTTATGTTGTCTTTTTTTGATGAATTGTAGCATGTGCCAGATCCTGTGTTTGGAAGGATGAAAAAGTAGAACAATGGTAAGTTGTTTTATTGAATGACTGAGCTACTTTAGATTAGAAGTTTCCAAAACCCTCCCCCCGCCCCCTCTCCCCGCTTTTTTTCTTGGTCCATTGGGAGGGCCATTTGTTTTTAGATGCCCAACAGGGGCTAGCAAATCCCTCCTTATACCAAAGGTTAAATAGCCTAAGATCTCCTATATGAAAGTTTCATGTCAAACTGTTGTTTCCGAGGGGACATAATGGAGATTGCAGTAATTTAGCTATTGGATAAAAAAAACCAACCTTTCAGACTTTCTATCCTTGCTACAAACACCTGAAAGTGTGGATTAGTGGCTTTAGGTTTGTGATGTATTTCTTGATTATTATTATTATTATTTCTGGCAGGGCTTATCGTTATAGTCTACCTTGTGGTAGTGTTTTTTCAACTCTTCCCTGCTTCCTGATTTGTTGTGTGGTTTTTGAACACAGGCAAGCCCCAGGTTTTAACGGTGTACTCAAACTTGACTCAGGCATTTGTTAGCCCCCATACAACAGAAGCTAGTGAGCAACTTGAACAACGTATTTGGGGGATTTTACAGAAGAAAATATTTAAAGCAAAAGAATATCCAATGTGTGAAGCTGTGCGACTTCCCACTCTTGAATCTCTGCTGGAAAAGAACTTAAAGTTGGCATCAAAACCATTCAAAAAAAAGAAATCTGCCAATACCCCATCCAAGAAAAAGCAGTCAGCCTCCTGGAACCGACACAAAATGATCGTCTCCCTTGCTCAGAATTCAACATATTGGATTTTAAAGATCGTTGATACGGGAAATTTTTCTGAATCTGAGCTGCAGAGGATTTATGATACTTTCCATGGTGTTTTGGTGGACTACTTTGACAGTAAAAAGTCTCAACTAAAGTCAGAGTTTTTAAAAGAAATATTTAGAAGGCGGCCGTGGATTGGGCGCCATTTCTTTGGCTTGCTTTTGGAGAAATGTGGCAGTGCAAAATCAGAGTTTCGGCGAGTTGAAGCTCTTGATTTGGTTACTGAAATATTGAAGTCACAAGTTTCTTTAGGTACCACTGAAAGTGGCCAGGATGGATCAAGGAAAATCTTGAAAAGCCACCTGCCAAAACTGTGTCACCTGATAAAGGAGTTGGTGATGCAAATGCCTAAAAAGCCAGCAAGGCGGGTTGTCGTCCGGAAGTTCTGCAGCCGGATATTCCAGATTGTGTCAACATTTAACCTGAACAAGTCCTTCCTCAAAGAATTGCCCCCTGATGCTCATGATGCTTGTAAATCTCAACTTGGGGAGGTTTTTCTTGCTCTGAAGAAGCCTGAATGATAGGGGTGCAGAATCAATTTTGCAGGAAAATTTTTTATAGAATGCCTGATTTAGATTCTCAGGAATCTTCGTTCAGTTGTGAATGCAAGTTGCCAGCACCAAGCGCTTGAAGATCCAACTGTTCTTTCTAACCATTCCAACATTTTGCTACTCTTATGGGCGTATAATTTGTCTGCTGCTTAAGGGATTGCACTGTTGTAATCTTAAAATTTTCAGTTTTCTTGGTAATGTTTGTCTTCATTGATCAATTTCTTTGAAGTTTTGTCAGCTGTGATTTTTTGTTCTGGTTCATCTAGAGAGAGTTTGAAGGAGGTTAATTATCTTGTCGGCTTCTGTAAAAGAATAGAAAACGCTTATAGAAAACATATTCTAATGTTTTCCTGGTAGTAGAGCAAATGCTAAGGGTGGCTGGAGAATCTAGCTTTATGATCTCCTTCTGAAGTATCCTCAGTTCGTATGCTCAGTATTCCGCTCAATCCACAATAGGTTAGTGATTACATTAGTAGCAGTTATACTGCCATTTCTTCTGATTTTAAATTTGGTAAAATTTAGCAACACATTGCCACTTTTCGAAATATGAATTTCCATCTTTGTATTTTTGAAAATTACCATAAAATCGTCTCAAATTTAATTTTATTGACCAAAGAAACCTTCCGTTAGTTGATCGTTTAGTCAATCGTTAAGTTTAGGAAAAAAAATTAAAATATATCCATAGTAAAATGATAAACTTACCCTTTCACTCAATTTTGATAAGATAAAATTAAGAAAATAGTATAAATTTAATAAATTTAGTTAGAAAAATTGGTCATTCAATTGTAGTATATTTTAAAAATTAAACTTACAAGTGAATTAAGCACCCGACAATTAAGCTGAATCAATCATTTGGCATAAACATGACATCATGTTAAATTATTATTTTTAAAATAATAGATAATAAAAATACTTTAGAAAAAACACTTGAATAATTATATTGTTACAATATTTTTGCTTTATATATATATATATATATATATATATATATCATAAAAATTAAATTACTAAATATATTTTTAAAAAATAAAATATTATTTTAAAAATTAGCTTGAATTGGATGGTTTGTTGAATTGTGACTTACTTTTAGAGTCTTTGTTGAATATCATATTTAATAACATAACAACTCAAATAAAATTAGGAAAAGTGGATGAATTGTTTCAATAATAGTTAACCAATTAATATTAATTTGAGTTTTCTTCATTCATTTAGAATTCATATTTTTACACAAAAAAACTAACATCCAATGTCACAACATCCCCAAGGGTCAACCCCACGAAACGGATGTCAATGAAACTCCAAATCACTTCGATTGAGTGACAAACTCGATAATATGGGATATGATGCCTGGTGTAATATATTTGACTAAGAAATGAGCTTTAAGAAAACAATGGAGTCATCACTAATATGGGCTATGATGCCTAGTGTAATATTCAAGAAACCAATAGTCAATCGTCTACATCATCAAATTTGGATTCATGAGGGTTACTTTTTGGAAGTAGGTTTTTGGAGTGTTCTTTTGTGGGGGATTGGGAGCCGTACGCAACTTTTGGAGAGAAAGCACTCTATGGCCTCTTCTTCTCATCTCTCATCTCTTCACTCTCTCTCTCTCTCTCTCTCTCTCTCTCTCTCACACACACACACACACACACACACACACACACACTCTTGGGTCTCTGTCCTCCCCCTTTCCGTTTCTTTCCCTCTCTCTCTTCTCCTTTATGATTCTATTCTCTCACTCTTTCTCACCCCTTTCTTGGGTTTTCTACTTTTGTAGGTCTTCGAATGAAATCCCAATGGCAGATAGCCTTAAACTCTTTGCATCCTCTTTCTTCTTTAGGGTTACTTTTTGAAAGTAGGTTTGTGGAGTGTTCTTTTGTGGGCGATTGGGAGCCGTGCGCAGCTTTTGGAGAGGAAGCACTCTACAACCTCTTCTTCTCATCTCTCATCTCTCTCTCTCTCTCTCTCTCTCTCTCTCTCTCTCTCACACACACACACACACACACACACACACACACATTTTCTCTCGGGTCTCTCTCCTCCCCCTTTCTGTTTCTTTCCCTCTTTATTTACCTTTATGATTTTGTTCTCTCACTCTTTCTCACCCCTCTCTTGGGTTTTCTATTTTTGCAGGTCTTCGAATGAAATCCCAATGCCAGAGAGCCTTAAGCTCTTTGCCTCCTCTATTGTTTCGGAGGAGGAAAGCATAAAGGAAATAAAAAATAAATAAATGGAGTTTTCTACATAATTTGGCAAAACTTTCACACACTTCATCCTTAGATGCTAGAAATAGAACCCATGTGAACCTAAAGAAGCCATCTATAATAACAAAAGCATAAGCGTTTCCCCCTAGACTCTGGGTTTGAGTTGGACCAAATAAATCTAGGTGAAAGTGGCCTACTTGTGGAGATAAACTATTTCTTTTTAAATTTTGACTTGATTTGTTTACCAAGTTAGCAAGCATCACAAATTTTGTCCTTTACAAATTTAGTTTTCGGTAGGCCTTTAACTAAGTCATCCTTTACTAGTTTTGAAAGAAGATCCATGCTAACGTAACCTTGTCTCCTATGCCATAACCAACTAGCTTCACTAACTGCTGAGAAACATTTTACATTTTGTGAAGCTAATTTATGTTAATGGTATATACATTTTCAAAACGGTTTGCAACAAAAAGTACTTTATGTTCATTTGATTTTTCAACAATACAACTATCTTGTTTGAAGGTAACATTAAATCCTTTGTCGTAGAGTTGACTAATACTCAATAAATTATGCTTTGAACCTTTAACAAATAATACATTATCAATAACAAGAGAGAGTTCCTTACTGACCTTCTCGACTCCAATAATTTTAACTTTGGCGTTATCTCCAAAGGTGACATATCCTCCTTCCTTTGGCATAATGGATGTGAATTTTGATTTGTCCCTTGTCATGTGCCTCAAGCATCCACTATCCATGTACCACTTATCTTTTGAGGAGGATGACCTAAAGCATACTTACAAAAGGAATTTAGGTGACTACTTTTGGTAGCCAAAATTTCTTGGGTCCTTTCAGGTTAGCAAGGTGTTCACTTTTCACTTTCCAAGATCATTTTTGTTTAAGTATCTTTGTTTTTGAATGTGTTGGCCTTACAAGACTTAAAATCTTGTTTTGATGATAACAAACAAGAGGAACTTAACATCTTTTATTAAGTGATGATATTTCAGGATTCAAGTATGGGAACACAAGGTCAAATGCTGACAAAGATCATTCAAAGCTTATGTTCCAAAGAAAGATTATCAAATGAAGCTTAAAAAAGTCAAAGCATGGATTTAAAGATGATCTAATAAAGCTTGAAGAATATAAGAACATGGATGACTTGCTAAAAGCTTAAAGTATGTTGAAACTTGAAGACAAGATGGAACCAAAGCAAGACAAAGCAAGAGAGTCAAAAAAAGACAAGCATGAAGGCCAACCATGAAGACTTAAGTGCTTAGAGTGTCAAAAGTTCTAAGAAGTCTTTATGTAAGTGCTTTGTATTTAAATATCTTTGTGAAATATTTTTGAAGCTTTTCTAGGGTTGATTATGGACTTAGAGATCTTATTTCAAAACCTCGGAAAAAGTTTTATAAATACTCAAAGCAAAGAGAGCAAATGACTTTTGAAAATAGAACTAAAATTTCTGAAAGTTGTCTGTCTAGATGATTGAGGAGAATCCTCAGACGTCTAAAGAAGCACCTCAGATGATGGAAGTTTTACTTTAGACGTCTGAAGAATTTCTTCAGAAGTTTGAAGATTTAATTCAGAAGACTGAAAATTTTATTTTTGAAACACAGAACAGGCAGAATACTTTTAGATGTTTGAATACTCAGTTCAGTCGTCTGAACAGGAACTTCAGAAGTTTGAACCTAGGCTTCAGACGTTTGACCCTGTGTCTAGTTCAAATTTTTCAAAGTATTAAGGAACATTAGAAGACTGAACCCGAAAGTTCAGTCGTTTGAACACTATTAATGGTAAAATTTTTAAATGTTTTAAAATTCAAATAATGGTTGAAGCATAGGTTCAAATAGCTAAATGTTTAAATTGAAAGCTATCTTGTTGCTTTCTCTTGCTCACTCATTGCAAAATCCGATTTGCTGAATTTCTGATCAATCCTACTCTGAGTTTCTACTACCGATATTCATTTAAATAAGGAATTGGTGAATTCTAACTTGAGCTTCAATTGTATTTCATATTGATATTTAAATATTGAAGTGCATAATGTTTTGAATTTGTACTAATATGCTCTATGTGAGAGTGTTCTTATACGTAGCACTTGTTTCTTGTTTCTTGACGATTCCAGGTTATTGGATCGTTGACCGAGTGTGGGGTATCACTTGGAGAGGCACCGCTTTAGCTTATTCAAGGAGCGACCGAGTGTGGGATATCACATGGAGAGGCACAACTCTAGCCTATTGAAGGAGTGTGTAAGGTTTGTTCCGCCTAGAAAGGAACGACATAGTGGAATCCTTAGGTGGTTTGCCTAGGGCGAGGATGTAGGATGGAGATAAGCCGAACCTCGTAAAAAATGTGGTGTCGCTCTCTATCCCTATTCTCTTTACTTTTCCCGCATACTTATAAACTGTGTAGATGTTTTAAAGTTCATGATCATATATACTACGTAGTTTGGAAATTAAATAAACTGAAGTTTAATTTGTTTTTGGGATTGCGGAAACCAAAAGGGAGTATGTTGATTGATCAATAATTTGCAGAAACTATAAGGGAGTACGTTGATTGATTCAGCACCCAAGACTCATTAACTGAAAGTTTATTTAAAGTCTAAACTTTTGAAAAGAGTGTTGATTGTGCAGCAAATTAAGAAATCAAATCCATTAACCATAGGACTTGCATAAATTCACAAGGCTGCAAACAAGCAAATATCTCGAAGTCTTGTAAAAGCTGAGAATTCCCAAGAAGTTGCATGTTATATCTTAAGTTGGTATCTTTGGTTGTTTAATTTAAAGTTGTTGATTGATTTTTGGATGATTGTTTAAAGTTTCAATTACTTGTGTTAAGTTTTGGATTGTGGATTGAATAAGAAACTAAGTTCTTTGCTGTGATTGTTAAATCAACAATAAGTCAAAGAATTCATAAAAAGAATTAAAAGAAAATTTTAATAATCCAATTCACCCCCACTCTTGGGACAACTCCTTAACTTTCAAATTGGGCAATCATATTTAGTATGACCTTTATTTTTGCACAAATAACATGTAGTATACATATAGGAATTGTTTGAAGGAGTATAAGATTTTGATTTTTTCACAAAATAACCCATATATAAATTTTCCTTTTTCTTGTTCTCCTTGCCATTAAAACCGATTCCTTCTTTTTTCCAAAGACTTTCTTTGTGCACCTAAGAGTTTTTCAAAATTGCTTTTTCCATTTTTGAACTAGTAAATAATTTTGAAATCATCTTCCAGTTTTCTTTCCAAGTTTGTAATTTTCAAATCCTTATATTTTAGTTCGGTGGAATAAGACTCTTTTAATTTTGTGAACTCTTTGTTAATTCTTTATTTAAAATTTTTCAACATAGTGTTTCTTTTAGTTATTTTAACAAGAACCTTGTGCGCATGAAGTAGTTTCTTTTACAATTCTTTATATGAGGGCATGCTATCATTAAATGAATCATCACTAGAATCATAATATTAGGTAAAAGAAGAAGAAGATTGTACCTCGTGATCGTCAAGTGCCATTAAATAGAGGTTTGCTACCTCATGACCACTTGAGTCATCCGTATGAATTGCTAGAACTTGACTTGTCCTTCATTGCCTTCTTTTTCTTCTTAGAGTCTTTTGTAAGCAATGGACACTCCGGTTTGATGTGGCCAACCTTTTTGCAATTGTAGCAAGTAGGAGGGTCTGACTTTTGCTCTCTCTTGCTTGGTTCTCCTTTTTCCGTCCTAGATCCTTTGAATTTCCTATTCTTTTTAAAGAACTCACTGAACCTTTTAGTTAGTAGGGCCATGTCCTTGTTGGTATCCTTATCACCTTCGTCACTAGAGCTCTTTGCAGAAGCCTTGAGAGTAGTGACCTTCCTTGTTTTAATTTGTTCGTTCATCCTTTCGTTGATAGCCATTTCGTAGGTGAGGAGAGATCCAATTAGCTTATCCAAGGTCATAGCCTTCAGGTCTCTTCCTTCTGCAATGGCCGTTGCTTTCGACTCCCATTTGGATGGTAATCCTCTGAGCACCTTCCTAATCATCTTATAAGTGGGGTAAGTTTTTCTATGTGCATTAAGAGAATTAGTGATGTGTGGGAACCTAGTGTGCATAGATAAAATAGATTCATTATGAGTCATTCTAAAAGCCTCGTATTCACTTGTGAGCATGTCAATACGGCTATCCTTAACATCATTAGTTCCTTCATATTTAATCTCTAATTTATCCCAAATTTCTTTTGCGTTCTTTCAAGCCATGATTCTATTAAACTCATTTGTATCTAAAACACAATATAAAGCATTCATAGCGATAGAGTTTACTTGCATTAGTTTCATTTCGCCTTCGTCCATTTCTTCTTCAGATTTAGGAACTTGTTTATTTTCAATCATTTTCAAAGGTATATAGTCTCTCCTTGGGTAACAACTCTCCACACTCTCTAATCCATGGTTTGAATGAAGATTCTCATTCTTTGTTTCCAAAATATATAGTTAACACCACAGAAGATTGGAGGCCGTGAAGATGATTGTCCCTCACCAAAAGAGGATACACCAAATTGAGTCAAGTGATCTTTATACAATTATGGTTAAGCTTTTTGTAACCGTGCTTTGACACCAATTGTTATAATTGGTGATATCCCAAGAGGAGGGGGGAGGGGGTGAATTAGATATTTAAAATTTTAAGTCAAATATTTAACCGATTAACAACCTAAATTGAACTTGAGTTTAGCACATGTAAAACAATAAAAAACAATGCATAAACATAAACATACAAGTGTAGAAATTTAAAGAGTATAGGGATAGAGAAAACAAGACCACGATTTGAAAAAAATAAAGGTAAGAGAACTTGCAAATGAAGTGAAAGATTGTTTATCAATATTGCTCAAAGATTCAAAGACGTTCAAAAGAGTTCTCTAACACTCCAAGCCTAGTATTTATAGGCTAACTTGAAATATGACCGTTTTATGACCGTTGGAGGTTTAATATATAATTTATTTCAAAAGTTTTGACTGTTTTAAAGCTAATTCTTGGCGTTTCCTAAGAGTTCTGGTCGACCGGATTGAGGTTCGGTCACTCGAACTGCAGGCGATTTCCAGAATAGCAATATTCGGTTGCCCGGATCATAATGCATGAACTTCGGTCGCCCGGACTCGACCTTTGGTCACTCGACTGCCTTGCAATTTTTAAGTTTTGGGCTTTTTCATGTTTCAAACTCATTTTAGACCTTTTGAAATAATTTATTATTTTAATAAAATGATTTTTCATGAAAAGATTAAGTCCCTAAGGTCCATCTAAGGTTAGATAAGGCTTCACTCCAAATTCAAAAAATGTGAACATACATTCAATCCTAAATACAATACATAAAAATTTTCTTATCTCCAACTCTTGTTTTTCAAATACTCCATGGAATTGACCAAATGTTGTGTGATTGAATGCTTTATGTACAATGAGATGTTGTGATTTGATTTATCAAAAAGGGATTAGGCTAAAAAAGCCGATAGTCCATTTGTATTATTAGACCATGAACTATTCCCTTATATATATATATGCCGAAGACTCTGAACAAGTGCTCAAGTAGGGCTTATATAAAATCTTGATTTTACCTTTTTTCATATTACTTTAAGACACTTAATCATTCGTAAGAAGAACAAATCCAACATGAATAGATATTCTCTAGGAACTGATCTACAAACTCCCAAACATTATCATTGGCGATGATCGACAATGAGATTCATGTTATGGTAGATGATGCACTTGCAACCAATGCCATAATCATTGCTAATATATTTAGTGTCGCGACTGCTGCAGTGAATCATTAAGGAATTGCCAACTCCACTAGTCACGCAAGCTGAGTTAAATATTCTTGCTAAGAAAATGAGATATGAATTAGTTGTGGGTGTCGATGAAGTCTGTGATGTCATCAAGGGAGAATTCGTAGCATCAGGTGAGGCTTTCATATATCTCTCCACGATGTTGATGTATTCTTTTAGCTTAATCTCCCTGTATGCTATGTATGTTGCTTAGATTTTCTCTTATCTTCTTCTCGACAATGCTTTACTTGATCTAGTATGTCTAATTTATTATTTTGCTTTTATCGAAATGAAGATTAACAACACAAAGATCACATATCTCAACACTTTTTTTTTTTTTTTTTCAATCGCATTTCATATCGATATTCCATGTAAATAGTCACGAATTCATATTTGTAGTCCTAAATCAATCACGCATTGATTCGAGATTTGCATTAATTAATAACTAATTATTCCATCTTGTGTTGAATTTTTCGGTGCTGGTTCAATTAGCAACACTTCAATTCAAAAAGCTTCACACATGTGGGACTATGGTAATTGAGACAATCTGCGTCTGAATGCTCTCCTTATATTCTTGAATCTTTCTTCTTATGTATATATATGTATCTCTCTCTTGTAGCTCTTTCTGAAAATTAGATATGGTAATTTTCATTTCCTTTAGGCTACCGGATTTCAATTTGTATACTAGAAAAATTCTTCACAATCAATATTAATTTATTTGCGAAAATCTTGATATTTTATTCAAGATACAAAAGAGTTTCTCCTGTTAAAGCATTTCCTTTATCAAGATTTGTGGGTTCAAGTTCAATCCCAGATCATCCACAACAAAGCTATGTCCAATAAGTTGGGCCTTTGTGCTTTCAATTTCTAAAATCGAACTACTACTGGATGCTTAGTGAAAGAAAGCAATATTTCTCTTCATCATGAAAATTTCTAATTTCTGTTTTCAATTGACTTTAAAGGGATTATGTCTAAGGTCAACCGACCCTTTTTTTTGGGAACTCATTTCTCCTTGAACCGACCTTATCACTTTTAGTTTCTTTATTTAAAGATACATAGTGTTCATAATTTTTTTTCTCAAAGAGATTTCTGATTCTTGTAAATGATTTTCAATAAAAGCATATGTTGAGAATTACGCTTGTGAAGTTCGTCCCACATTGAAAAAAAGTGAGTATTTGATGATTGCTTATATACATGATGTAGTTCAAAACCTAATAGACTTAAGCTTTTAAGTTAAATTAGTGCTCACCCATATGTATCAAGCATACCTTTGGATTCCTTCGATAGCATAGATTTCCTCATCTCTGATTCCTTCAATAGCATAGATTTCATCATCGTCCTGCTTTTTAGGATCAAACATGTCTGTAGTAAATCATTTGTAATGTTCTTGATGACAATTGATTGCACGCTCACCTTAATTTATTACTTCCACTTTTGCATATTTGTGATGTTCTTTATGGTAACTGGTTGCAATGTTCCACTTGTTGGCTTGATCTACACTCGTATATATATGATCATAATAGATTTGAACCAAAAACTAATTCATCACCCCATTTTACAATTTTAATATTGTTTTCATTCCACTATGACTAAATTAATCATATATATATATATACATAAACACTTTTTTCATTCCTTTAATCTAACATGCATGCCCTTCTACCTTGATTATATTTTGCATACCGACTTGAATTTTGATACATACCTCATGTGTCCAATCTTTGCCAATAGATATGTACATGTACTCCACTTTGATTAATCTTTAATTCTCAATATGCATGCGCACTGTCATCCTAATAAATTTTTTTTGCAGATTATTCTTTCAAGGTCCCTTAATCTTGTATCAAGCTTTGTACTACTCTTGAACTTGTTCCAATATTTTTGCAATTAAAAATTAATCTTTGAAACCATGCAGGTTATTCGCATGCTTAATTTGATGTCATTGTAGCATAGAGTGGTTTATTTGCATACTTATTCATAGTTGATGTCAACAAAATTAATCTTCATCATCTGGTTTCGTCATTGATATCTTCTCTAATGTACTATTTTTTATACACTTCATTCGAGATACGTTATCTTCCATACCCATGCATATTTTTCTTTTTTATTTAATATGATGTGGTGTTTGAGTTATTGTGCATGATATTGCTAATATTATTTGTATATCAGTGCGATGAACTCGATGATACCTGTTTTGACCTTTACATACTGGCATTGTGTTTTTTCTTCTACCAAATGTGCGTCTTGATTGGGTCTTCCACAATATGGATTGATTGCCTTGGTCTCTTGTAGTAGGGGTTGAAAACTAAGGTGTAGTCCCAAGGGGAGGGGAGGGGGGGGGGGGGGGGGGTTAATTGGATTATTAAAATTTTCTTTTAAACCTTTTATGAATTCTGAACCTCTTTTAATTCTTTTAATAAATTCTTGACTTCTTGTTGATTTATCCAATACACAACAAATACTTAAGTCTTTATTCAATTCTCAAAAACAATATTCAATCCACAACCATTCACCAACAAAATAACCAGTTGATCAACCAAACTTTAAACCATTCAACTATAATATATCCAATCAATCAAATATTCAATCAAGAAAGCTTTATAACAATTCTCAGCTTTTGTTAACAGCCCTGTGTATATAAATTTGATTTATGCCCTATAGTAATAAAATTTGTTTCTTCAATGCAAACCACAACTCAAATTTCCAATAACTCAGAATTTAAATAAACTCTTAGTTAATTTGTCTTTGGGTGTTAACCAATCAACATACTCCCTTTGAAGTTTCCGCAAAATATTGATCAACCAACGTACTCCCTTTCGGTTTTTGCAATCCCAAAACCAAATTAAACTTAAGTTTATTTAATTTCCAAATTATGCAGTATTTATGATTAAGAAATTAAATCATTCATGCAGCTTATATGTTTGCTGAAAATTAAAGAGAGTAAGGGAAAGAGAATGAGACCAAGGTTTTTACGAGGTTCGACTTATCCCCAGCCTACGTCCTCGCCTTAGGCAAACCACATAATGATTCCACTATACCTGCTCTTATTAGGGTGGAACAAAACCGTTACAAGTGATACCCCACGCTCAAACACTGCTTAAGTAGGCTAAAGCTGCACCTCTCCAAGCGATACCCTACGCTTGGGCACTCCTTCAATATGCTAGAGTAATCACCTCTCCAAGCGATACCCCATGCTTGGTCAATGATCCAAACACCTTAAATCATCTAAGAAATAAAAGAAATATGATATAAATGCTGCGTACAAGAACACTCTCAAACAGGGCAGATTAGAACAAATTCAGCACTATGTACTTCAGAATTTAAATATCAAGATGAAATAGAATTAAAGCTCAAGATAAGATATCATCGGTTCTTTCTTAGGATTTGGAAAAACTCAATAGCAACCGTGGCTTTTGATAACCAACAATTTAGTATAATTCTCCCAGCAAGGATGTGAGTAAGAGTGAGGTTTGTGAGAGATTAAAAGTAGGATGCTTGATTGCTTGATTGTATGCTTGGTGGTTTGATTCCTTGGGTTAAAGGAGTATTTATAGACGTTTTTAGAGTGAGTTTCCTTGTTTCCCAAGTTACTTGGAGTGTCCACCAAGTTTTTATAATGTTCACATTTGAAAAACTAATTTTTAGAATTTTCCCGTTGAAGTTAAAAATTTAAATTCCTGTAAGGTCAGTTGGTTGGACAGGCGACTGGGTAAGTATTTTATACAGGGTCAGTCGGTTGGACAGGCGGCTGAGACCTTTCTGTCTGCCAAAAATTAATTCCATTAAATTGTCAATCGGCTAACTGAACACAGTTTAAAAGTGTCAATCGGTTGGCCTTGTTAGTCGGCTGATTGATCATAGGTCAAAATGGTTAGTTGATTGGGTAGTTATTCAACATGTTATATTTGTTAGTCGGTTGAGAAATTTTAGAGTATTTTGGTCAGTCGGTTGACTAGTCAATTTTTTCAAAACTTCTATTTTTTTTTTTTTTAGATTTTAAACCTTTTTTTATTTGAAAAACTTAAATGTGACTTTCCAAAAAGCATTTCCAGGGTTTTTAAAAACTGATCTCTAAGTCTTTGTTGCATCCTAATGAGCTTCAACATATTTCCATAAGATATTTAAAATATGAAATACTTACATATAAACTTCTTATGACTTTAGACATTCTAAGTGCTTGAGTTTTCATGCTTGTTTTTCTTTGAGCTCTCTTGCTTTTCTTCAAGCGTTGATATACTTTAAGCTCTTTAACATCCATGCTCTCATATTCTTCAAGTTTTGATAAGTCATCCTTGAATCCATGCTTTAAGCTTTATATGATCACCCTTAGTTTCATATGATCATCCTTCTTTGAAATATAAGCTTTCATGAATCTTTTTGAACACTTGACCTTATTTTCTCATAGTTAAGTCTTGAAATGTCATCACTTAACCAAATATGTTAAGTTCCACTTGTTTGTTAGTATCAAAATAAGATGTTAAGCCTTTTAAGGCCAACAGGGGTTGACCACCCTAGGTCTCTTGTAGTAGGGCTGACCACCCTTGGTTGCTTTCTGTAGAGGTTGACCACCTTGGGCCCCTTTTAGTAGGGGTTGACCACCCTATGTCCTTTGTAGTATGGGCTAGCCACCTTAAGTCTCTTGTTGTAAGTGTTAACCACCCTATGTCCCTATTCAAAGGTTAAAAACAATGGAATTCATTCTATGACACAATGGATAAACAATTGAGCATTGTTTATAAGAACCTGATCCATGAGCTATGAAATAAATAAATAAGAAAAGGGTAAAATAGTAATTTGAGCAGGCTTCGTCGACGAAGCCAATGTTTTCATCGACGAAGGCCCTTTTATTATTCGGTGATGAAATGCAGAGGTTCGTCAATGAGGAGAAGCCTAGAGGTTTAGGAAATCCTGAAATCACAAGCTCGTTAATGAAGTCACCACTACGTCGACAAATTTCCTTCGTTGCCTCGTCGATGAAGTTGGCTGGGTCAAAGGCTTTATAAATATCCATTTCTTTGCTTCTTGGCTAAGATAGCAAAATTTCTCTATCTCTCTCTAGAACTTGAAGCTCCATTCTCTTTTTCTAGATTTCTTCGCCGTTTGTCATTAGAATCGATGATCCGATGTTACTGCGAGGATCAGGGAAGGAATCTCTATGTGTTCTGTCAAACGGATCTTCATTTTGAGATCTTTAGGTTTTGACCCAAAAATCGAGGTAAGGTTCGGTTTTCATTTTCATTTTGGTAGAGCTGTAGAGAGTAAGATTGTAAGTAATTATCGTATTGTGATTTATAGGTTTTGGGAACTCGGTTCGCTGTTTAGGAGCCGTAGAGTTTGTGTTTGGATTTTCAAGGAAAGGTAAAGGGATTCTGTTTATATCGGTTATTTTCGAAATTGGATTTGGTAGAACTGTGGTTCATGATCTTGTGTATGTTTTTTTCTACTTATTTGGCGAAATGTAATGGGTAAAAATTGCGGGGTTTTCACGTTATAGTTTTGGGAAAAAGGGGGCGTCGGGTTGCATTTTAGTTTCGTTGGAAAATTGTGGACATATTGTTGAGTATATTGTGTTATGGAGATGGCCGTGCCTTGACTTATTATAAATTATATTTTGAAAATCATGATTTTGTGATTACCAAATAAGTGTTGAATGAATTGTTATATGAATATGCATCGAGTTGTGATTTGCTGAAATGAGATATAGGAATGTGTGTTTCAAATTGTTCCAGGTTGTGAAAGAGTGTCCAGCTCTATATCCGAGGGTGTGAAATACTACCTACTAGTGGAAAGAGTGTCCGACTCTATATCCGAGGGTGTGAAATACAACCTACAAGTGGCAAGAGTGTCCGACTCTATGTCCGAGGGCATGAAATATCGCCTTTTACCGGTTAATCACTGAAGGGTGTGGATCCACCAGATGTATCGGTATGATGCCATGGGCGCTTGGGGCTATGTCATATGCCGGGGACGCAGTGTAATGCGAGCCGACTTTGTGCTAAACAGTGTGACAACACTGGGTTGATTGATCATGTGTGTGTTGAGTACTATACTGGAGCTATTTTGTGAAACTACTGGAACTGAATTGGGTATGTTTTATGTCATGATAACACTCATATGCCACACACCGATATAACCTGATTCTGCCTTACTAAAAGGTGTCTCACCCCTATCGTACGTAAATGTTTTCAAGTCCTTCGAGTAACCGGAACTAGTGTCCTAGTGTTGGAAGCTTGGTGGTCGGTTTACTACGTGGAGTAGTTGTGTAAGTACTAGGACTGTAGTAGGATTGTCATTCTGGGTATTACTGGCACCCTGGGTTATGTTTTGTAATACGGAGCTTAGACTCTGATTGTATAGACTCTGGAACGGTACATTATATGTATGGAATGAACTTTTCTGCTGCGTATATGTTGTGTATGTGAATGTGTATAGGGTGCACGGGAACCCCACGGGGTCGGACCCTCATTCATTATAGTATTATGTGGGTTTTGTGTAATACGGGGATAGGTTAGGTTACTACATCACACCCTGGAGCCTATTTTTGGGTTCGGGGTGTGACAGTTTGGTATTAGAGTTAACCAAGTTGCTAGGTCTTGTAGACTTAGTTAAGCGTTAATGTGTGTACATACCAGAGCATATGATGTTGTGAATGGGTAGAGTAGGTCGAGGGTTGTCTTGTAGCCAGACAAGGATTTTTGGACGGTATTCTGTGTTTTTCTTGGAATGACAATTTCAGTAAAACCACAACAAACCATTGATGGTTTCGTGTCGGTGCGATAGGACAGACCTGGACCCGTGATACTGGTAGTTAACATGATTAGATGTCAATGATTGTGTAAACTATATATGACGTAGGAATTCTAACTGATTCCTATTCTATTTTCAGAATGGAGCCCAAGGATAACAACTTGGATATTGGCATCGAGGGAATTGTGAACGATGGGTCTCCTTATGTGCCTCGAGGGTTGATGAGGCAGATTATGCGTGAGATCAAGAGGTTCATACGTATGCACCCTCCGACGTTTTCAGGAGGACCCGATCTGATGATAGCAGAGGACTGGGTCAAGAAGACCGAAAGGATTCTAGAGGTCCTACACTGCACAGATAAGCAGAGAGTCCTCTACGCTACCTTCCAGCTGTCTGGGGAGGCTGGGCGATGGTGGACTACGGTGAGTTTATTGGAGAAGCAGAGAGCTGGCAATAAAGATGATGTGGAGTGTAATGACCTGCTTATCTTATCATATATTAAAGTATAATTAGTAAAATAATCAACCCGAACTCGTGGGTAACGAGGACACATCTGACATTCATAGCGGAAACCTAAGCAGCAGTAAATAAAAATCACATACTCATAACCACAAAATACATAATACCAGAATCAACTACATCCCCAAAACACTGAGTTTATATACAATCTCCAAAACACAAATATATATATATATATATATATATATATATATATATATATATATCTAGGAACCCATTACATAAGTTTCCTATCCCTTGATCAAAACTTATGCTCCTAGTGGGGTAGCACAACAGACTCAATAACGGCCTCGATCCGCTGATCTTTCTGGGTTTCCTAAAAATTATTTAAGTTCAGGGGTGAGACACTTCTCAGTAAAGGAAAATAAACTAAATATAGCTGTGTGACAACATAAATATATAATGCTATAGTACATATACAATACATTTCATAGGTTGGAAAAATATTCATCATAACATACTGAATAATCATAAACTTTCATAATTTCTAGTAATTCATATTGATCATGAAATATTTGATATATCTGATAATATTGAAATTTACCTAGGATGTATAGCTAGCTGATGTCATGTATTACCCCCTATGACGGGTTGTGCAGACCGAAGGCGAGACCCAACAATGGCTGGCCGACCATTGCCGAGTCAAAAATGTCTGTAAGTACAATGGGCCTGCCACACCCTGGTCTAGACTGCTAGGTGGACGTCTACAACTCTACACTGAAAGCCACATCAACTATCCATCTCCCACCCCCTTGTGGCACAGTTAGCATAAGTCTGAACATAGTAATATGATCTATATAGCTACGGTACCGTGTTCCTGTAACTGAACTGAACTATTATTTGGGTTCTGATAACATATAATACATGTTAATATACTTGTCTAACATAAATAAACTGATAGCATTTTATGAAATAACATACATACATATGGCCTTGCGCTTGTTTCTTTCATATCTGTGGCCTTGCGCCGAACATTCATAAATACGGCCTTGCGCCGGCTATCAATCATGGCCTTATGCCGAATATTTCATACATATCATTCTGAATAAATAATTCATTTATCATGTATTTTAAAATCATAATGTAGTGCATTATTTCCTAATCTCTAAAAACATGCTATATTCATAAAATTGCCATATCATAGTATTTTCCACGTAAAATAATATTCATGCCACACAATTCTATATAAAACCATACATTCTATTCTAAAATCATAATTTCTGGCATTTCATACATATATATACATCTTAACATAATAGTAGTATTTTCCCAAATATGCATTTTCTCCATAATATACAAATATAATACATGCTTTCTGAAAATTAATTTGCTGATAAATAATAATAATTTGCATGAAAAATAACTGCCTTAGTTTATTCCCTTACCTGATTCCTAAGAAGAAACCCCCTAAAATACACTCGTCCTGCACCTGCAGGGTTCCCCGTTCAACACCTTGAAAACGATAACTCTCAGAACTAAACTTCAGTATTTTTCCGTGAATAACATTTCCTATAACTATAGGAAGACCAAATTTTGCTTAAAAAGCCTTGCCTTAACCCAGGGATGAATTCCAACTTTGCCCCACCAACGATCCGCTTCGGCAGACTTGGAGAAAACTTCCCCAGGAGCGTCGTGGTGGCCTCAGATCGTCGATCCGGTAAGAAACAAGGTCGAAATCGAAGAGAGAAGAGAGAGAAACCATAGAGGAGAGAGAGTGAGGATTTTTTTTTTTGTTTTTCTGATTTTTTGTGTAAAAATCTGAGGTTTGGGCTATTTATACTATGGGCTTCGTTGACAAACCATGTCACCTTGTCGATGAGGTCAAAAGAAAATTCGTCGATGAACTCTCCCCTTTGTCGATGAAATTTAGAGTCGCCCAAAACATCCTCTCGATATCTTCTCGTCGACAAAGCATGCCTTCATCGACGAGCCTATACTGCCACATCGTCGACGAACGCTTTCTATTCCCATTTTCCTCTCTCTCTCTCTCTCTCTCTCTCTATTATTTAAATACCATTATTCTTTGAGTCATTACATGAAGTCGTTTCAAGGAAGTGTTCTTTAAGAGATACTTCTTGGCCTCCACAGGTGATGCTAAGGCGGATGAGTTCCTTGTCTTGACATAAGGAGATATGACGGTGGAGGGGTACATTGCTCAGTATATAGAGTTATCCCATTTCATGCCATGCTTTATCTTGAATGAGTACGAGAAGACTCGGAGGTTCGAGAAAGGCCTGAGGAAAGACATCCGTAGATTAGTAGGCATGCTGCAGGTCCGTGAGTTTTCAGTTTTGGTGGATAAGGCCACTGTGATCAAGACCGACATCTGGGAGGATGAGGTGGATTAGGAACTGAAGAAGAGGCCAGTGCCATCAGGTTCTCATCAGGGATCATGGAAGAAGAAGAACAAGGGCTCAGGTTACCACCAGAATACCGAGCGTCTGGGTTCTCAGGGGGATTGGCCGCGCGATCGTTGTATCAGGTGCCATAGATGGCATGAAGGTGAGTGCCAGTCATTTGGGGGTAATTGTTACAGTTATGGCAAATCAGGCCACATGGCTCGTGACTTCCGTGCATCGAAGAGAGACACGCTTGCATCCAGTGTGAACTAGGGTAGCAATCAGATACCTCGGGGAATCATCCAGGCGAACACAGCTCCGGTGAGGGTATATTCTCTTACTTCAGTGGATACGGACTGTGTAGGGAATGTAGTGATAGGTACCTTGTTAATGCTTTCAAATAGAGTTGTTCTTTTATTTGACATGGGTGCAACCCATTCTTTTGTATCTATGAGCTTCGTAAAACTGTGTGGGTTTGAGACCCAAGTTATGAATCAGGGGATATCTGTAACTACACCGTCTGGGAGTGTAACGTTATGTAGGAGGTTGTTAGGAGGCTGCCCAGTGGAAATTTAGGGAAGGCTGCTATCGGTGAATCTTGTGGTGTACGATATGTCTGGTTTTGACGTCATACTAGGGTTGGATTGGTTATGCTCTAGTTATGTTATGATCGATTGTTGTGGAACGGTAGTAGTGTTTAGACCTCCTGAGGAGTAGAAGTATGAGTTTGTAGGATCGCGTGTGCATTCAATGCCAAAGATTCTATCGACATTACATGCGAGGAGGTTACTCTTGGATGGATGTCAGGGGTACTTAGCTTGCATGAAGGAACCAATGCGAGATGAGTTGAAGCTTGAGGATATTCGAGTGGTTAATGAGTTTTCAGATGTGTTTCTAGAAGACTTACCTAGTTTACCTCCGGATCGTAAGGTGGAGTTTGCGATAGATATGCTGCTTGGCAAGGCACCAATCTCTAAAGCTCCATATCGGATAGCTCCAGTAGAACTTCTAAAGTTGAAGGATCAATTGCAGGAATTACTGTACAAGGGCTTTATTCAACCTAGTGTTTCGCCCCGGGAAACTCCTGTTTTGTTTGTGAAGAAGAAGGATGGGTCGATGCGCATGCGCATTGATTACCATGAGATCAATAAGGTGACTGTGAAGAACCATTACCCGTTGCCTCGTATTGATGATCTCTTTGATTAGCTGTAGGGGACGCAGATCTTTTCGAAGATCGACCTACGGTAAGGGTATCATCAGGTAAGGGTTAGGTCTGAAGATGTTGCGAAGACTACTTTCTGAACCAGATATGACCACTACGAGTTCTTAGTCATGCCTTTTGGGTTAAATAATGCATTGGAAGTGTTCATGGACCTGATGAACAGGGTTTTCCATGAGTACTTGAACTTAGGGGTGAGCAAACGGTCGGTTCGGCTAGATTCGGTTAATTAACCGAATTAACCAAAAATTTTGGTTAATAAATTCTGTTAATCGAACCGACCGAACAAGGAGAGCTACCCGAACCGAACCCGACCAAATTCCTTTTCGGGTAATTCGGTTCACCGAATCTAACCGAAATAATTAAAATTAATTATTAAAGAATGGAATATGTACCTGAGTCACTGAATCGATCCATCCAACTACTGGAAGAGGGATTTGGGATTGGGATCGGGACGAGAACAAAGAACTGGGAAGTGGGAAGAGGGGCTTAGCCACCGGCACTTAGGGCCTGAGCCTCAAGCAAAGCAACAAAGATTGAAGAGACGATTTGCGAAGAGGGAGAAGGAGAAGTGGAGAAGGACTGCCTGCTAAGTCTGGCGGAGGGAAACAGAAGAAGGACTGAAATCTGAAGGAGAAAGAGAACTGAGGTCCGAGACCGAGAGGGGAGACTGGAGAGGCTGCAGCGCGGTCCGAGACCTAGAGGGGAGACTGGAGAGGCTGCGGCGCAGAGGAAACTTTGAAGGAGAACTGGAGAAGGAAAACTAAGGGTCCGAGATGCCGAGACGGAGT
Source organism: Malania oleifera (assembly GCF_029873635.1). Taxonomy (NCBI): domain Eukaryota; kingdom Viridiplantae; phylum Streptophyta; class Magnoliopsida; order Santalales; family Ximeniaceae; genus Malania; species Malania oleifera. Next base: position 24,782,915 of record NC_080425.1, read on the forward strand.
CATCAAGAAGCTGCGACGCAGATGAGACTTGAGAGGACACGAACAGTTGGCCAGTCGGGGCGCACAGAGGAGACTGGAGAGGACCTAACATATATATATATATATATATATATATCTATTTTATATTTAAATTTTAATTAATTCTTAATTCGGGAAATTCGGTTAACCGAATTAAATTTTTTCATAACCGACCAGATAATTGATTACCCGAAATTTAGCGAACCCATAACCGAACCCACCGATCCTTATTTGTTAACCAAATCAAACCAACCAAAATTGATCGGTTAATTCGGGTTTCCCCGAATTATGCTCACCCCTACCTGGACTGGTTTGAGTTGGTGTTTATTGATGACATTCTGGTATACTCGAGGAGTCTGAAAGAGCATGAAAACCACTTGAGGTTGGTATTGCAGATTCCAGGAGAGAGGAAGCTATATGCCAAGCTGAAGAAATGTGGGTTCTAGTTGAATTGGGTTGCGTTTTTAGGCCATGTGGTGTCTAAGGGCAATATCTCACTGGATCCTAGCAAGATTGAAGCTATGGTCAACTGGGTGCGACTGAAGAGTGTGCAGGAGGTTTGGAGTTTCTCAGGACTGACGGGTTATTATTGTCGATTTGTGGAGAGATTTTCTAAGTTGTCTGGGCATCTGACACGATTGACTAGGGAGAAGGTGAAGTTTGATTGGAGTAATGATTGTGAGCAGTGTTTTCAGGAGTTGAAGCACCGACTGGTTATTGCCATGGTTTTGACCATTCCTTTTAGGGATGGCGGTTTTGTGATCTATAGCAGTGCTTCACTGAAGGGTTTGGGATGTGTGTTTGTGCAACAGGGTAAGGTAATAGCTTATGTTTCTTGTCAACTCAAGGATAACGAGAAGAATTACCCTACGCATGATCTGGAATTGGTTGCTGTAGTTTATACGCTGAAGATCTGGCGACACTACCTGTATGGTGTTCAGTGTGAGATTTTCACTGATCACAAAAGCCTCAAGTACTTTTTCATGCAGAAGGAGTTGAACATGAGGCAGCGGAGCTGGCTTGAGCTGATCAAAGACTATGATTGCACCATTAGTTATCACCTGGGGAAAGCTAATGTGGTAGTGGATGCGTTGAGTTGGAAGTCTGAGCATGCGGCAGTATCTGCAATTGTAACTCAGCATTATATCAGACGAGATATGGAAAGCCTTTGCATAGAGTTAGTGGCCAGAGATCATCAGGTTCTCATTGCTAGCTTGGTGATCCAGTCGACTTTGTTTGAGCATATTTAAGCCGCGTAGGCTAGTGATGCGGAGTTTGTTGAGACTGTGGAGAAAGTGCAGCAGGGGTTGACTATAGATTTTAACATCTCTGAGGGAGGTGTGTTGAGGTTTGGAACCAGGCTATGTGTTCCAAACGACGACGAGATCAGAAGGATGATTCTGGAGGAAGCATATCGTTCTTTGTATATGGTACATCCTGGTAGCATAGAGATGTATCGGGATTTGCGCGAGACCTTCTGGTGGAGTGGTATGAAAAAGGAGATTGCTGTAAAGAGTAAGATTGTAAGTAATTATTTTATTGTGATTTATAGGTTTTGGGAACTCGGTTCGCTGTTTAGGAACTGTAGACTTTGCGTTTGGATTTTCGGAGAAAGGTAAGGGGATTCTGTTTATATCGGTTATTTTCGAAATTAGATTTGGTAGAACTGTGGTTCATGATCCTGTGTGTATTTGGCTACTTATTTTGGGAAATCTAACAGGTAAAAATTACAGGGTTTTCACATTACAATTTTGGGACAAAGGGGGCATCGGGTTTGCATCTTTGGTTTCATTGGAAAACCGTGGATATATTGTTGAGTATATTGTGTTTTGGAGATGGCCGTGCCTTGACTTATTTTAAACTGTATTTTGAAAATCATGATTTTGTAATTACCAAATAAGTGTGGACTGAACTGTTATATGAATATGCATCGAGTTGTGATTTGCTGAAATGAGATATAGGAACGTGTGTTTCGAATTGTTCCAGGTTGTGAAAAAGTGTCCGGCTCTATATCCGAGGGTGTGAAATACCACATGCCAGTGGCAAGAGTGTTCGACTCTATATCCGAGGGCATGAAATATCGCCTCTTACCAGCTGATCGCCGAAGGGTGTGGATCCACCAGATGTCTTGGTACGATGCCATGGGCGACTGGGGCTATGCCTGGGGACACCGTGTAATGCAGGCCGACTTCGTACCGAAGAGTGTGACGACACTGGGTTGATTGATCATGTGTGTGTTGAGTACTATACTAGAACTGTTATGTGAAAATACTGGAATTGAATTGTGTATGTTTTATGTCATGATAACACTCATATGCCACGCACTGATATAACCTGATTCTACCTTATTGAGAGGTGTCTCACCCCTATCGTACGTACATGTTTTCAGGTCCTTCGAGTAATCGGAACTAGCGTCCTAGTGTTGGGAGCTTGGTGGTCTGTTTACTACTTGGAGTACTTGTGTAAGTACGAGGACTATAGCAATGTTGTTGTTCTGGGTATTGCTGGCACCCTGGGTTATGTTTTGTATTACGGAGTTTAGACTCTGATTGTATAGACTTTTTTGCTGCCACGGGGTCGAACCCTCATTCATTATAGTATCATGTGGGTTTTTGTATGATACAGGGACAAGTTAGGTTACTACATCACACCCTGGGGCCCATAGCTGGGTTCAGGGCGTGACACTTTTGATCTTAGTTGTTTGGAAAATAGTCCTGTTGTTAAGCGATATTGGTATATCATGTGCATTACTTACGACAACTAGATCATTCTAAACATTTTGGGAATATTTATTTATTATTTTTTTGCATTTATTTTTTTTGCATTTGTTATAGTGCTTGTCCATAAACTGCACATAGTTTTCTAGGTTTTCTTTTAACATAGACATATAGGTTTTGTAAGAACCCGATTAGAGAGATCTCGAATAAAAAATAAGGGAAAGGACAAGGTAGAAATTTAAGCAGGCTTCGTCAATGAAGCCAGAGTTCGTCGATGAAGGCTCTTCTACTTTTTGGCGACGAATTTCAGGTGCTCGTCGACGAGAAGAAGCCGAGAGGTTTCGAAAAATCCAAAAATCTCAGGCTCATCGATGAGGCCACCGCTTCATCGACTAACTATCTACACTGACTCGTCGACAAGACGCCGCCTCGTCGACGAGTTTGGCTAAGTCAAAGGTGCTATAAATATCCATTTGGGCTACTTCTTAACTAAGAAATGAAAATTATCTCTCTCTCTCTTTCTCTCTCTAAGAACTCGAAATCCTCTCTCTCTCTCTCTCTCTCTCTCTAGATTTCTTCGCTGATTGTTGCCTGAATCGACGATCTGACATTACTATGAGGATCAGGGAAAAATTCTCTTCGATATTTGTGGAACGGATCTTTGTTTCGAGCGTTTTTGGGTTTTGGTTCAAAATCGAGGTAAGACTCGGTTTTTATTTTCATTTCTATAGTTCTGTAGGGAATGGTATTGTGAGTATGTTTCGTAGTGTGGTTTATAGGTTTTGGGAACTCGGTTCACTGTTTAGGAGCTGTAGAGTTTCGGTTTGGATATTTGGGGAAAGGTAAGGGGATTCTGTTTATGTCGGTAATTTTTGAATTTGAACTCGGTAGAACTAGGGTTCACGGTCCTGTGTGTATTTTGGTCACTCATTTGGGGAAATCTAACGGGTAAAATTATGGTTTTTTCATGTTACAGTTTTGGGAAAAAGGGGGCATTGGGTTGCATATCTAGTTTCTTTGGAAAACCGTGAATATATTGTGATATATATTATGTTATGGGGATGGCCGTGCCTTAACTTGTTTGAACTATATATTTTTGAAAAATCATGATTTTAGATTATGAAATGGGCGTGGATTGTTTGGTTATGTAAACATGCATGAGTTGTGTTTTGCTGCAATGAAATAGGAACAGGATTCTGAATTATTCCACGTTGTGAAAGAGTGTCCAGCTTTATATTCGAGGGTGTGAAATATCACTTGCCAAGTGATTGACAAGAGTTTCCGGCTCTATATATGGGGGCGTGCAATATTGCCTTTTCGGTTAATCACTGAAGGGTGTGGATCCACCAGTTGTACCGGTACGATGCTGTGGGAGCCTAGGGCTACGCCATGTGCTAGGGACACCGTGTAATGCGGGCTGGCTTCGGTCCGAAGGGTGTGATGACACCGAGTTACTTGATCATGTGTGTGTGCATGTGATTCACTATAATGGAGTTGTTTTGTGAAAATACTGGAATTGTATGGAAATGTGTATGCTTTATGTTATGATAACACTCATATGTCACACACCGATATAACCTATATCTGCCTTATCGTACGTACATGTTTTTCAAGTCGTTCGTGTAACTGGAACTAGCGTTCTTGTGTTGGGAGCGTAGTGGTCGGTGTACTGTGGATAATGCTTGTGTAAGTACTAGGACTCTATCGGGTTGTCATTTTGGGGTTTATGCTTTGTATTATGGAGTTTCAGAATCTTCTTGTATAGACTCTGGTATGGTACAAGTTATGTATAGAAAGAACATTTTTCGCTACCTATTTGTCATGTATGTGAATGTGTATAGGGTGTACGGGAATCCCACAGGGTCGGACCCTCATTCTTTATGGTATCATTGGTATTTTGTATGATACAGGGATAGGTTAGATTACTATATCACACCCTGAGACCCATTATCAGGTTTGGTATCAGAGCTAATTAGGTTGTTAGATCTTGTAGACTTGGCTAGGTGTAGCTTTGAGTACATACCAAAGTATATAATGTAGGAGATGGGCAGAGTAGGTCGAGGGTTGTTGTGTTGCTAGACAGGAACTCGTTGGCGGTGTCCTGTGTTTTTCTTGGAATGACGATTTTAGTAAAATCATGGTAAACCATTGATGACTTTCGTGTCGGTGTGATAGAATAGACCTAGACATGTGAGATAGTAGTTAACATGATTAGTTGTAAATAATTTCGTTAAACGTACTTGCGTAGGAGTGCTCATAGATTTCTATCGTACTTTCAGAATGAAGCCCAAAGATAATAACTTGGAAAGTGGCTCTGAGGAGACTGCAAGTGATGAGTCTCCTTCTGTGCCTCGAGGGTTGATGAGGTAGGTTATGCGGGAAATCGGGTAGAGTGTTAGGAGACGCGAACGTTCTCCTACTGCTGCGAGGTGTACCATCGAAAGGTTCACACGTATGCACCCTCCGACATTTTTAAGAGGACCCGATCTGATGATAGCGGAGGACTGGGTTGATAAAACCGAGAGGATTTTGGAAGTCCCCCACTGCACAGATAAGTAGAGAGTTCTCTACACTACCTTCCAGTTATCTGGGGAGGCGGGGCGTTAGTGGATTGCAGTGAGTCTGCTGGAGAAGCAGAGAACCGATCCTATAGAGATGACATGGAGCCGTTTCAAGGAAGTGTTCTTTGAGAGATACTTCTTAGCTTCCACGCGTGATGCTAAAGTGGATGAGTTTTCTGCTCTGTCGCAGGGAGATATGACGGTGTAGGGGTATGCTGCTCGGTATATAGAGCAATCCCATTTCACGCCGTGTTTGATCTCGAGCGAGTATGAGAAGGCTCGGAGGTTCAAGAAAGGTTTGAGGAAGGACATCCACAGACAAATGGGTATGCTTTAGAACCATGAGTTCTCGATTTTGGTGGATAAGGCCACGGTGATCGAGACCGGCATCCAAGAGGATGAGGTGGATCAGGAATCGAAGAAAAGGATAGTACCTTCTGGTTCTCAGTCTGGGTCTCTCCTAAGATCATGGAAGAAGAAGAACAAGAGCTCGATTTACCGTTAGAATACTGAGCATCAGAGTTCTTAGGCGAGTCAGTCGGGTGATCGTTGTATTAGGTGACACAGATGGCATAGCGGTGAATGCCAAAAATTTGGGGGTAATTGCTACTACTGTGGCTAGTCAAGCGACATGGCTCGGGATTGTCATGCACCAAAGAGGGATACACTCGCTCCGAGTCAAAGTCGGGGAAGTAATCAGGTATCCCGGGGAACTTTTTAGGCGAACACAGCTCTGGCAAGGGTATACTTGCTTACTCCAGTGGATGCTAAGCATTCGAGGAATGTGGTGACAGGTACTATGATGTTGCTTTTAAATAGAGCCGTGGTTTTATTTGATTCGTGTGTGACCTATTCCTTTATAGCTACTAACTTTTTAAAACCGTGTGGGGTTGAGACCCAAGTCATGAATGAAGAATTTTTTGTAGTTACACCATCTGGGAGTGTATCGTTCTGTAGGAGGATGTTAGAAGACTGCCTAGTGGTAATTCAAGGAAAGTTTCTATCGAAAAATCTTGTGGTGTACGATATGTCCGGGTTTGATGTCATACTGGGAATGGATTGGTTATCCTCCAGTTATGCTGTGATTGACTGTCATAGAAAGGCGGCAGTATTCGGACATCATAGGGAGCAATAATATAAGTTTGTGGGATCGTGTGTGCGTTCGATGCCACAGGTTCTATCGGCATTACAGGCGAGGAGGCTATTCTTGGATGGATGTCAGGGGTACCTAGCTTGTGTGAAGGAACCATAGCGAGATGAGTTGAGGCTCGAGGATATTCAAGTGGTTAGCGAGTTCCAAGATGTGTTTCCAGAAGACTTACTTGGTTTACCTCCGGATCATGAGGTGGAGTTTGCAATAGAGTTGCTACCTGGAAAGGCGCCAATCTCTAGAGCTCCGTACTGGATGGCTCCAGCAGAACTTTAGGAGTTAAAGGAGCAGTTGCATGAATTACTGGACAAGGACTTTATCCAACCTAGTGTTTCACCCTGGGGAGCTCCAGTTTTTTTTATGAAGAAGAAGGACAGGTCAATGCGCTTGTGCATTGATTACCGTGAGATCAACAAGGTGACTGTGAAGATTCGTTACCCTTTTCCTTGTATTGATGATCACTTTGAATAGCTGCATGGGACGCAGGTCTTTTCGAAATTGACCTATGATCAAGGTATCATCAGGTGAGGGTTCGATCTGAAGATGTTGTGAAGACTACTTTTTGAACCCGATATGGCCACTACGAGTTCTTAGTCATGCCTTTGGGTTGATGAATGCTCCAGAAGTGTTCATGGACCTGATGAATAGAGTTTTCCATGAGTACCTGGACCGGTTCGTAGTGGTGTTCATCGATGACATTCTGGTGTATTCGAGGAGTTCAGAAGAGCATGAAAACCATCTGAGGTTGGTACTACAGATTCTGAGGGAGAGGAAGCTGTATGCCAAGTTGAAGAAGTGTGAGTTCTACTTGAATCAGGACACGTTTTTAGGCCACGTGGTGTCTAAGGGCGGTATCTCAGTTGATCTTCGCAAGATTGAAACTGTGGTTAATTGGGTGATACCGAAGAGTGTGCATGAGGTTTGGAGTTTTCTGGGACTGGCAAGTTACTAACGTCCGTTCGTGGAGGGATTCTTTAAGTTGTTTGGGCCTCTAACATGATTGACCAGAAAGGGGGTGAAGTTTGATTGGACAGAGGATTGCGAGCGATATTTCTAGGAGCTAAAGCAGCGATTGTTTACTGCTCCGGTTTCAACCATTCCTTCAGGGGATGGAAGTTTTGTGATCTATAGCAACGCGTCTCTGAAGGGTTTGAGATGTGTGCTTATGCAACAGGATAAGGTAATAGCGTATGCTTCTTGGCAACTTAAAGAATATGAGAAGAATTACTCTACGCATGATCTGGAATTAGCTGCTGTAGTTTATGCTTTGAAGATCTAGCGACACTACTTTTATTGTGTGCAGTGTGATATTTCCACTAACCAAAAAAGCCTCAGGTACTTTTTCACATAGAAAGAGTTGAATATGAGGCAGAGCCGGTGGCTTGAGCCGATCAAGGACTACGATTGCACCATCAGCTCTCACCTGGGGAAAGCCAATGTGGTAGCCGATGCGTTGAGTCAGAAGTTGGAACATGCTATGATATCTACAATTGTAGCTCAGCATCATGTCAGACGGGATCTGGAAATCCTGGGTATAGAGTTGGTGGCTGGTGATCATCAAGCTTTCATTGCTAGTCTAGTGATCCAACCGACTTTGTTTGAGTGTATTAAAGCTGCGCAGACTAGTGATACGGAGTTGGTTAAGATTATGGAGAAAGTACAGTAGGGGTTGGCTATGGAATCTAACATCTCTGAGGGAGGTGTGTTGAGGTTGGGACTAGGCTATGTGTTCCAAACAATGACAAGATCAGAAGGACGATTCTAGAGGAGGGGCATCGTTCTTTGTATACGGTACATCCTGGTAGTACGAAGATGTATCGAGACTTGTGCGAGACCTTCTGGTGGAGTGGTATGAAAAGGCAGATTGCTCAGTTCGTGGAATAGTGTTTGACGTGTCAGAAGGTGAAAGCTGAACATCAGAGTTCGGCAGGGCCGTTACAGCCCTTAGCTATTCCGAAATGGAAATTGAAGCATATTTCCATGGATTTTGTGACCGGATTGCCGCCAGTACTTCACGGACAGAATGCTATTTGGGTGATCGTGGACAGGTTGACGAAATATGCTTACTTTATAATGATGAAGGTTAGCTACCCTTTGAGAGTAGGCTAGCAAAATTGTATGTGCATAAGATAGTGAGAATGCATGGGGTACCGGTGTCCATTGTATCAGATTGAGACCCAAGGTTTACTTCTCATTTTTGGAAGAGCTTGCAGGAAGCATTGGGGATGAAACTTGCTTTTAGTACAACGTTCCAACCCCAAGCTGATGGACAGTGGAAGAGAACAATATAGATCTTAAAGGATATGTTACGGGCTTACGTGTTAGACTTCGGTGGTGGTTGGATTCAGTTTCTACCACTAGTAGAGTTTGCTTATAACAATAACTTTCAGGCTAGTATCGGGATGGCACCGTTCGAGGCTCTGTATGGTCGGAGGTGTCGATCTCCTCTGTATTTGGATGAGGTTGGTGAACATTAGGTGTTAGGACCTAAACTTGTACAACAGGCGTCTGAGAAGGTGGGTTTGATTTGGGATAGGATTAAATCAACTCAGAGTTTGCAGAAAAGTTACGCGGATGTTCTCCGCCGTGAGTTAGTATTTGAAGTGGGGGGTTAAGGTATTTTTGAGGATCATTCCAATGAAAGAGGTGATGAGATTTGGGAAGAAGGGCAAGTTGAGCTTGAGGTTTATCGAACCATTCGAGATTCTTGAGGGAGTGGGTCCGGTAGCCTACAAGATTGCACTACCCCCAGCACTCTCGAGGATCCACGATGTGTTTCATGTATCCATGTTGAGGAGGTATGTGTCAGATCCATCACATGTTGTTAGTTACGAGGACTTGGAGATTGGGGATACTTTAGCGTACGAGGAGGTACCTATTCAGATTTTGGACCGTAAAGTTCAGAAACTACGTACCAAGGACATACCATTGGTGAAGGTATTGTGGCGGAATCACGAGGTTGAGGAAACTTCTTAGGAATTGGAAGCGAAGATACGCTGGAAGTATCCACATTTGTTCCGAGTATGTGTGTCTTACTCTATTGTGGTATCGGGATAGGTGGTTAGTCTTAGGGAGTGTGTGTTGTTGTGAACCCCTGAGAGAGTTTATGTATGTAACCATGATATTCCTCTGCCATAAGTGAGGGTATGTATGTATTATGACTGGGCTACATTGTAAGTGGCCGCTGATTCTTTTAGAGTCGAGTGTGTTTTGGTTGTGTGAATGAGTTCGTAAATGAAAGATTACAAATTTCGGGGATGAAATTTTTGTAAGGAGGGGAGGTTGTATGAACCTGATCCGTGAGATTTAGAATAAAAAATAAGGGAAAGGACAAGGTAGTAATTTAAGCAGGCTTCGTCGACGAATCCAAAGTTTGTCGACGAAGGCCCTTCTACTGTTCGGCGATGAATTTCAGGTGCTCGTCGACGAGGAGAAACTAAGAGGTTTTGAGAAATTTGAAAATCTCAGGCTCATCGACAAGGCCACCGCTTCGTCGATAAACTGCCTGCACTGACTCGTCGACGAAGACGCCACCTCGTCAACGAGTTTGGCTGAGTCAAAGGTGCTATAAATATCCATTTGGGTTGCTTCTTAGCTAAGAAATGAAAATTCTCTCTCTCTCTCTAAGAACTCGAAATCCACTCTTTCTCTCTCTCTCTAGATTTCTTCGCCGATTGTTGCTTGAATCGACGATCCGATGTTACTACGAGGATCAGGGAAGCATTCTCTTCGAGATTTGTGGAATGGATATTTGTTTCAAGCGTTTTCAGGTTATTGTTCAAAATCGAGGTAAGGCTCAGTTTTCATTTCCGTTTTGGTAGTTCTGTAGGGAATGGAATTGTGAGTATGTTTTGTACTGTGGTTTATAGGTTTTGGGAACTCAGTTCGTTGTTTAGGAGCCGTAGAGTTTGGGTTTGGATATTTGGGGAAAGGTGAGAGGATTCTGTTTATGTCAATAATTTTCAAAATCGGACTCGGTAGAATTGTGGTTCACAGTCCTGTGTGTGTTTTGGTTACTCATTTGGGGAAATATAACGAGTAAAATTATGGGTTTTTCATGTTACAATTTTGGGAAAAAGGGGGCATTAGGTTGCATCTCTGGTTTCGTTGGAAAATCGTGAATGTAATGTGATATATATTATGTTATGGGGATGGCCGTGCTTTAACTTGTTTGAACTGTATATTTTTGGAAAATCATGATTTTAGATTACCAAATGGGTGTGGATTGTTTGGTTATATGAACATGCATGAGCTATGTTTTGCTTCTATGAAATAGGTATAGGGTTCTGAATTGTTCTAGGTTGTGAAAGAGTGTCCGACACTATATCTGAGGGTGTGAAATATCACTTGCCAAGTGATTGGCAAGAGTGTCTGGCTCTATATCCGAGGGCATGTAATATCGCCTTTTCGGCTGATCAGTGAAGGGTGTGGATCCACTAGTTGTATTGGTACGATGCCATGGGAGTTTAGGGCTACGCCATGAGTTAGGGACGCTGTGTAATGTGGGTCGGCTTCTGGTCGATGGGTGTGACGACACTGGGTTACTTGATCATGTGTGTGTGCATGTGATTCACTATATTGGATCTATTTTGTGAAAATACTGGAATTGTATGGAAATGTGTACGCTTTATGTCATGATAACACTCATATGCCACACACCGATATAACCTGGATCTGCCTTATTGTACGTACATGTTTTTTAGGTCCTTCGAGTAACCGGAACTAGCGTTCTTGTGTTGGGAGTGTAGTGGTCGATGTACTGCGGATAGTGCTTGTGTAAGTACTAGGACTCTATTGGGTTGTCATTTTGGGGTTTTGGCTGATGCCCGGGGTTTATGCTTTGTATTGTGGAGTTTCAGAATCTTCTTGTATAGACTCTGGTATGGTATAGTTATGTATAGAAAGAACATTTTCTGCTGCCTATTTTTCATGTATGTGAATGTGTATAGGGTGTATGGGAACCCCACGAGGTCAAACCCTCATTCTTTATGGTATCATTGGTATTTTGTATGACACAGGGATATGTTAGTTTACTATATCACACCCAAGGAACCATTACCAGGTTTGGGGCATGACAGGTTTTATATGTCGTAGTTTATGAAACAAACCATCATTGGTCATTGCCAAGAAGCATGGGTGGCAATGACTGCCTCTAAAGAATACCCTTATTTTACTAAGAGCACAATTTACCACAAGGGTCGATCATATAAAATTTTGTTGATGCGAGACAATATACATGAAGCTAATGAAAAGGCCACAAACTGCTATTATTACACACCAATCATTGGTAGTTGCTATAATGATTGGAGTTTAGACACTACATCTCTATATCGATTAGATAAATGGACATTGTAAGATCAAGAGAGATGAAGTGATTTATCTAAGGCCAAAGAGCACCAGCAGGGGAATTAGTAAAACCATTGTGAAGTTGCAAGAGAGCCATCTCAAAGAAAAGGGAATTACACGTTTACCAGCTATTTTGGGCCAATGCATTATCTCACATAAGGCATTCTGGGATAAATTTGAATCTTTTAGAAATTTTACTCCTTGTGGTAGTTATTGGGAATGGGCAAAGCTTATTCTAGGAAGAAAGAAAGAAAATATGTCAACTATTGGAGTTTATGACGGTGTAATTGCTCTAATGTTAGTATATGATTGATGCCTCTATATGATTTGAGCTTTTTGTAAATCATGGTGTCCAGAAGTCAACTCCTTTCACAATTACCAGGTGAAATTTCTGTTAGCTTATAGGATTTAAAGGTGAATGAGGACTTCCAACTGTAGGCAAATTTTTTGATGAGGTGACCCCCAGTTATGAAGAAATCACAAAACTTAATAAGCAATCTAGGCTTTTTCTTCCCTTTAGTTGTAGGTTTCTCTTTTATGCATATCATCTTCTAAAATTAGAAAGGAATTGGTACAACTTATCACATCATCACAAAGCTACTATCCAATCTTGTATTAAATTTTAGTTTCATGGCAGCTTAAAATATGACAATCCATTTTCTCTTACCTGAGATAGGAACTCGACAAGGGGTGCACATATTACTTTAGGAATTGTAAGGTATTGCAAGCAGACATGAAAGGAAGATAAAGTAATTGGTGACTTAGGGGTCAACAGTGACGATGAGGATGTGCTTAATTTGGCTGCATTTTCGGTAACTTGGTTATATATCTTTGTTTCTCCTATTGAACGTAGGGCATTTATACAACCTGAGACCTTTAAAGTATCATGCTTGTTGGCCTAAGAAGGCTTAATTTCATTTTGATGATAACGAATTAAGGTTACTTGTCACGACCCAATTTTTCCACCATTTTTTTTCTTTTTCAAAATTAAATAAACAATAATAATTATCATCATTTGTCATATCAAAACCCTGATATCATATATCATTGAGACCTGACCTAGAGTGGGATACCGGGTAATCAGTCCATCATATAAGAGCATACCTAACAACGGAAGTCCATATTTACATACACCATCCAGAATACAAATAACCAGAGCTTTATACATCTATATACATCCCCAAAAGTCCATAACATACCCTAGAGGATTAAGATGAGATTTTGGGTTGTTACATTTTTGGTATCAGAGCCTAGGTTACTAGGTTTTATAGACTCTAGAGTACAGTGGAAAACAATACCAGAATATAGGACTAAAATTTTGAGAACGATGGAGTAGAATATTAGTGAGATAATGTTAGGGAAATTAAGATGAGAATTTAGGGTCATGTTCTGCACTCTGTAAGCAGGAACTTCAGGGTGGTTTCTGTGTTTTTCCTAGGGTGACGATTTCAGGAAAACCATAGTAAACTATCGTCGATTTCTTTTCCATATGGTAGGACTTGACTTTAAATTAGTAATAGACAGTATAAAGATATTTTAGTTAGATTGAAGTAAGGATAGTATTATGTGGTTTGGATTCTCAGAATAATTTGGTGTTATTGCAGGATGAACCTTGGAGGTAGTAGTGCTCATGCTAGCGGCGATGATGGAGCAAGGCCCTCTAATATGGGCGGCAGAAACTCAGATGCTATTTTAGGCAGTGTAGCTCAGCAGTTCATAGCTGAGATTGCATGGATCTCTAGGGAGAAGAGAGGCCTGTCTGCAGCCCAGGGTTGTATGATAGAGAAGTTTACTAAGATGAACCCTCCAGCGTTTTCAGAAGCAGCTGATTTTATAGTTGCTGAGAACTGGATGCAGGAGATAAAGAAAGTACTGATGGTGCTTCACTACACCGACGAGTAGAGGGTCCTCTATGCCATGTGTAAGTTGACAGGAGAGGCCGAGAGATGGTGGACGACCATGAAATTATTGGAGGAGCAGAGACCTATACTAGAGCCTGTGACCTGGAACCGATTCAGAGAGATATTCTTTGATAGATATTTTCCCTCCACTATTAGAGAGGCTAAAGTGCAGGAGTTTTTGAGTTTGACTCAGGGGCTGTTGATAGTCCAGCAATATGTGGCAAAGTTTTTAGAGCTGTCACAATTTGCTCCATACATAGTGCCAGATGAAGCTAAGAAGGCCAGGAAGTTTGAAAGAGGTATAAGGCGTGATATATATAAGCAGGTGGCAGTTCTAAAGATACAAGACTTCTCTGAGTTAGTAGATAGAGCCACAGTAGCAGAAGAGAGTGAATAGACATATGTGGGAGTATCAAACCATAGGAAGAGGCCCACGCCTCCAGGTTTCTAGACAGGTCCTAGCTGGGGCCCATGGAGAAGAGACTGGTTTAGAGGAGGCCAGAGACAGATGACCAGACACCGAGAGTTTTAGGGTGAGCATGCTTACCCCATCTACCCCAGATGTGGTCGGAGGCATCTAGGTGAATGTAGGATGAGAGAGAACGTCTACTATCAGTGTGGGAGATCCGGTCATAGGGCTTGGTCAGTAGAGGAACATGGCACCAGCGAGGGTCTATTCATTGATGCCAAGAGATGCTAAGGTTTCTAGAGACGTAGTGACATGTATTATTACTGCTTTACCATATAAAATTGTTGTTTTGTTTGACACAGGTGCCACTCATTTTTTCGTATCAGCAGGATATGCTAAATTAGCTGAGGTTAAGGCACAATTGTTAGATGTTGATTGTTAGTAGCCACGCCGACTGGATCAGTACTGAGGTGTAGGAGGGTGCTTAAAAATTTTCCTATGGGCATTCAGGAGAAAGTACTACTCGCCGATCTCATGGTACTAGATATGTAGGGGTTCGATGTGATATTGGGTATGGAGTGGCTGGCTGCTAACCACACTAGCATAGATTGTCATCGAAAAAAAGTGATTTTTAGACCCCTAGTTGAGCAAGAATTCAGATTTATGGGTTCAGGTGTGCACGCCTTGCCACGGTTGGTGTCAGCAATTCAAGTGAGGAAGTTGCTTCAGGGTGGTTGCCAGGGTTGTATTGCATATATAATGGAGATGGCAAAAGAAGAATTGAAACAAATTGACATTCCAGTAGTCAGAGAATTTCCATATGTATTTCTAGAGGAATTACCTGGCTTACCACTAGACCTAGAGATTGAATTTATCATAGATCTACTACTAGGATTGGCACCAATATCTAAAGCACTATACAAAATGGCTTCAGTCGAACTGAAAGAATTAAAAGACTAGTTGTAGGAGTTGATGGATAAAGGATTTATTAGACCTAGTGTGTCGCCTTGGGGAGCACTAGTTTTGTTCATGAAAAATAAAGATAAGACTATGAGGATGTGCATAGATTATAAATAAATAAATAAGCTAACAGTCAAGAATAAATATCCTCTTCCCAGAATTGATGATTTATTTGATTAGCTCCAAGGGACCTAGGTCTACTCCAATATTGACCTTCGGTTGGGTTACCATCAGGTGAAAGTTAGAGTAGAGGACATTTCGAAGACAACATTCCGAACCAGATATGGGCACTATGAGTTCCTAGTAATGTCGTTCAGATTGACTAATGCACCAATAGTGTTTATAGATTTAATGAATTGGGTGTTCCATTAGTATTTGGACCAGTTTGTTTTCGTATTTATTGATGATATACTAGTCTACTCGAAGAGTTTTGAGGAGCACGAGAACCATCTGAGGTTGGTTTGTAGGTACTGAGAGAAAAGAAATTGCATGCTAAATTCAAGAAATGTGAATTCTGGCTAAGGTAGGTTACTTTCCTTAGGCATGTGATCTCTAGGGACGTCATATCTATTGATTCAAGTAAAATAGAAGCAGTGGTGAATTGGGTGAGACCGGGAAATGTTTAGGAGGTCAAAAGCTTTCTAGGTCTGGCAAGGTACTATCGATGCTTTGTAGATGGTGTTTTCCAAATTATCAGGTCCACTGACACGACTCACGAGGAAGAATATGAGATTTGAATGGACTGATGATTGTGAGCAGAGCTTCCAGGAATTAAAGCGACCGTTAGTCACGACACCAGTGTTATTTATACCATTAGGAGAGGATGAGTTTGTTATATACAGTGATGTGTCCTAAAAGGGACTTGGGTGCATGTTGATGTAGCAAGGAAAGGTTATTGCCTATGCTTCTTGGCAGCTTAAAGAATATGAAAAGAACTACCTAGTACATGATTTGGAGTTAGCTGCCATAGTGTATGCTCTACTACCTAGTACATGATTTGGAGTTAGCTGCCATAGTGTATGCTCTATGTTTCTTGGCATCTTAAAGAATATGAAAAGAACTACCTAGTACATGATTTGGAGTTAGCTGCCATAGTGTATGCTCTAAAGATCTGGAGGCACTATCTTTATGGTGGGAAATGCGAAATCTTCATAGACCATAAAAGTTTGAAGTATTTATTCACCAGAAAGAATTGAATATGAGGAAAAGAAGATGGTTAGAGCTCATTAAAGATTATGATTGTATGATCAGATACCATCCAGGGAAAGCAAACGTGGTGACTGATGCGCTGAGCCAAAAATCAGTGGGAGCAGCATTGTCAGCAGTAGAGGTACAACATTCGATTCAGATGGACCTGGAGAGGCTGAGTGTAGAGTTAGTAAAGGGTGGTCACTAGGCATTTATTGCCAACCTGGTGATACAACCTACCTTGCAAGAAAGAATTAAAGCCGCTTAGAGAAATGACGCAGAGTTAGTAGAGTTGATAGAAAAGGTACAGTACAGATAGGGAGAGGAGTTTAGTATATCAGATGATGAAACTCTATGGTTTCATTCTAGATTGTGTGTGCATGTAGATGCTAAGATTAGGAGGGCTATCTTAGTGGAGGCACATAGATACCTATACATAGTTCATCCTAACAGTACTAAAATGTATCAGATCTTCAGAATCCTTTTGGTGGAGTGGCATGAAGAGAGCGATAGAACAATTTTTGGAGTAGTGTTTGACGTGCTAGCAGGTAAAGATTGAGCACCAAAGGCCAGCAGGACAGTTACAGTCTCCACATCCCCGAGTGGAAGTGGGACCATACATTTATGGACTTCATTACAGGGTTACCGCTATCACTACACGGATAGAATGCCATTTGGGTGATTGTGGACTGGCTGACGAAGACTGTCCACTTCCTACCTATTAAAGTCAGCTACTCCATGAACAGACGGAGAGAGATATACATCTAGGAGATAGTTGGACCCCATGGAGTGCCAGTATCCATAGTTTCAGACCTTGACCCATGTTTTATATCACGATTTTGGAGAAGCTTACAGGAAGCTTTGGGGTCTCAGTTATCATTCAGCACAACTTTTCATCCTCAGTCTGATGGATAAACAGAGAGGACGATCTAGATACTTGAGGATATGCTACAAGTGTGTGTGCTGGATTTTGGGGGTAGTTGGACCTAGTATAAACCGCTAGTTGAGTTCGAATATAATAATAGCTATCAGACCAACATCGGGATGGCACCTTACGAGGCATTGTATGGTAGGAGGTGTCGTTCTCCACTATACTGGGATGAAATGGGTGAGAGGTGAGTTTTGGGACCATAATTAGTGCAGTAGACATACGATAAAGTTTGACTTATTAAAGACAAAATCAGTTCAACCCGAGTCGGTAGAAAAGCTACACAGATACTCGCCGCTGAAAACTAAAATTTAATGTAGAAGATCAAATGTTTTTGAAAGTAGCACCGCTGAGAGGGGCTATGAGGTTTGGGAGGAAGGGTAAGCTAAGCTCTAGGTTTATTGGCCCATTCAAGATACTCAAGAAAGTGGGTCCAGTCACCTACAGGCTAGCGTTACATCTAGCACAATCCAAGGTACACGACGTATTTCATGTTTCCATGTTGAGGAAATACGTCCCAAATCCCTCCCATGTGATTAGATATGAGGAGATAGAGCTTAGAGATACACTAGTATATGAGGAGATACTAGTACAGATTCTAGATAGAAAAGAACGAGTTACGTACTAAAAGAATTCCATTAGTAAAAATCCTGTGGAGGAATCACGCAGTGGAGGAGGCCTCGTGGGAGCTAGAGGATGGTGTACAACACAAATGACAAATTTTTAGGACAAAATTTTATAAGGAGGGGAGAATGTAAAGACCCAAAAAATAATAGTATTTAAATAAAGAGGAAAATGAAAATTTAAAGGAGGTAAAGCAGGGTTCGTCAATGAATGCCCTAGCTTCGTCGATGAACTCCCTTATACAGTTCATGGACGAGGTTCGGTGCCTCGTCGACGAAGAGATATTGAGCGGGGGACATGCAGACCCTTAGGTTTGTCGACAAATTCATTATCTTCATCGACGAACTTCCTTCTTGGGTTTGTCGATGAGTCCACGTGTCTCGTCGATGAAGCCACATGGCTAACCATCTATATAAGCGTAAGAATCAAATTTTTGACGGGAAATTTAGCTGCTCTTCTTTCTCTCTCTCTCTAGAATACACTTTCTCTCACTTCTCTCTAAGATTCCGATTCCATTTCTTCCCAGTTTAACGATCAGAAGCTACCATGATGATCCTAAGGAGATTCTCTATAACTTAGCCGAAATAGAATTTCGATTTGAGAAGTTTGGGAACCATCCCAAAATCAGGGTAAATAGGTTATTTAAGGGTTATTTGGCTTGTAGGTTTTCTGAACCCTAATTTTGTTGTAGATGTCATTATATTGGTGTTTGGAATGCTTAATTTTGGGTGTTGTGAATTCAGGGTTTTGAGGCTTATACTGCAAATAGGTTAGGGGACCTAGCGGGTGTGCTCAGGAACCCAGGTAAATGATAAATAGTTTATAAATTTAGGAAATGTGAGTATGAAAATTATTCTGAAATTTCAGTTGATTAATAGGGAAATGTGTATGTGTATACATTTAGGATTGTGAAATTATGAACGCCATGGGCGTAAGTTAGAAATCAGTAAACGAGTCTAGTTTGCTAGGTAAGGGAAATATGCTATGCTAAGAATTTTAGAAATTTTATCAGTAATATATACGTGTTTTGGGGTAAATTCTACAGAGTACAAATTATCTTCATTATCAGAAAATACAGATTTTAGTATAAGGGTTTTTATTTATTTAGCTGTGTGGCATGAGTTAATATCAGAACAGTTCAGAATTTATACAGTTTTTCAGAATATCACGATTTTCATTATTTTTGCACAGAAATATGCTTTATTAGATTTTACAGAATTATGAATTACAGTGTATATACAGACAGATACTTTATAGAAAAATATTTTACAGCATTTATAGAATACCATGATATCCAGAATTTCAAAACCATAATGCTCAGATATTACAATATTTTCAGATCAATTTTACAGTGTTATGGTTATTTTGGAATGATGATGATATAGCAAGATAATTATATATATTAGTATTATATAGTCAAACCTTGATAAATTATTTCAGTCAGATTTAGTCAACTGATCACGGTACCATAGCTATTTCACATCAGAGTATAACCACATATCTCAGATAGTGTGTGGATTTTCGTCAATCGTGCCTTGGAAGGATTGCAGGCTCCCTAGTATTCTAGATAGAGGTGGCCAGTTTGACGATGGAGAGATCAGATACCGAGCCTTTGAAGGAATTGTAGTATGGCCAACCTGATGATTGATAGAGTTTTAGTAGACTTATCCTAGTGGGCCAACCAGAGTTAAGTTCCGCTTACGGGCTGCACAACCCTATCATGAGGGGTTAAATCATGACATACAGTTTTTCAGGGTAGTTTTCACAGATATATATATATACAGATTTACAGGATAACAACATATATATTATAATACTGGAAGTATGATTAAATAGAAAGGTAAGATATTATAGATATATTTTTAAGCCACATAGGTGTGAGTTATACTGTGTATAATTTTACAGGCTATCTCAGTTTCTATTATTTATCAGTAAATTATTTATGTAAACTCAGTTGCCACACACTAGTAATAGTATATTTCGTCTTACCGAACATTGTCTCATCCTAATAATTTAACATTTTTCAGGTGATCCACCTTGACGAGCAGATCAGGCTCGGAGATAGGTCGGTTGCACTGCCCTGTTTGTAGGGTAAGTGTTTCTAGGAGAAAAGTATTTTTGGGTATATATTAGGAGTTTTGATAGATGATACCGGAGAGTTATGTTTTTGTGTATGTATATTTTGGGGAGATACTGAATTCTGGTATTGTGCATATGGTTGTACAATATTATGTTTCCTGCTGCATAGGTTTTCCCAGTAGTCGTAACATAGGTATCAGAGTAAATGTTTATCAGTCTATTTATATATTATTTTATTTAAAAAAATAGTATGAAATTTTGGGTCGTTACAACTTCTTCATCTGAACTCTTCATTAAGCAAACCCATTATGATCTCTTTTCATCCACTACACTTAAGCAAATAGGTTAGGAGAAACTTGATCAAGGTTGGTTTCCTAAGTATAATCATAGACGACTACAGGCTTAGAAACAACAACAACCTGTTCCACACCAAACTCAGCAACCTACTCCTCTAGATGATGATACAACTTCATGGTTCCTTGCTTATAATAAACAATTTACTGATTTTTGTAGAGAAATGAGAGCTAGACTTAGCGCACTTCAGGATAATTTTGCATCTCTTCAAGTTAACTACTCTTCACTGGATCAATGACTTGTTCGTAATAAACAACATATAGTTGCTTCTTCATGAGGAAAGGACCCAATGGAGATAAGTGAAACAGGCACTGAAGATGACGAAAACGAAGAAGATGATGTTGAAGAAGGAGATGAAGAGGAAGGAGAAGATGAAGATGACGAAGTTGATGATGATGATGTAGATACTGGATATGCTTAGATTTACTTTTCTTTGAACATTTGATGTTTGTATTACAAACCAACTTGGTATTATATTTTTTACATGCTTTTTGGAATTATTGCTTATCTGTTTAAGCATGCTCCATCATATTACTCTTATATTTTTTTATTGCTCTTTGCCTTAGCATTTATATTTTTTATCTTAATCTTTTTGATTGATGTCAAAAGGGGGAGAATTTTTGGGCAAAAATTGAAGAAGTTTGATCCTAAATTCTGATATGATGTGATATTAAGCATGATATTACTGAACATGATCTTGAATATGATGTAATATTAAGTGTGATATTGATAGTGATCTTGATATATGAGTATAATATTGAAATTGATCTTTGAAATATACACTGAGTTAGTATGCATTAATGATATATATGTTTAAATACTGACATACCTTACAAATATTGTTGAGTTAATGCTTATTGTAAGGGGAAGCCTTATAAAGGCTTACTCATTTTTGCTCCTTATTTGTCATCATCAAAA
Organism: Malania oleifera; assembly: GCF_029873635.1. Taxonomy (NCBI): domain Eukaryota; kingdom Viridiplantae; phylum Streptophyta; class Magnoliopsida; order Santalales; family Ximeniaceae; genus Malania; species Malania oleifera. The sequence goes on from NC_080425.1 coordinate 24,804,068, forward strand.
AAGGGGAGATTGTTGGCCTCACAAGACTTAGAATCTTGTTTTGATGATAACAAATCAAAGGAACTTAAAGTATTTGGTTAAATGTTTTAGATCAAGATCAAGTGATTCAAGTGTTTTAGATCAAGATCAAGTTCTTGACAAGTTTTTTGAAAGCTCAAACCCAAAGATAGAAGACATGATGAAGCTAAAGACTATTGAAGCTTGAAAGGTCAAGATAAACATGAATAATAAGAGCAAGGCATGAAGACTTAGTGCTTAGAAAAGTCAAAGTCATTAAGAAGTCTTATGTAAGTACTTCGCAAATTTCAATATAAATGTTCGAAGCTCTTAGGAATCATTATTGACTTAGAGATCTGTTTTTGAAAACCCCAGAAAATATTTTAAAGTCTCATTTAAGTTTTTCGAGATTAAATATTAAGCGATAAAAAATCAAAGTTTTTGGAAAATTGTAAGATCACGCGGCTGACCTGACACCATCAGGAAACTGACATATTTATGCTAAATAAAGAGAACAAATAGAACGAGATCAAGTGACTGATGAAACCCTATCAGGTGACTGACATTTGTACGCTGTTAAAATCTGAACAGACGGAATAGAGACAGGCGACTGACCTTGTTGGCTCAGGCGATTGACCCCATTCTATGATTGAATAATACGTTGAATTAAAAGAATCAGGCGACTAACCCTGTGAATCTCAATCAACTAACCTTCGTATTTTCAATTTAAAATAGCGAGAGAAAGTTTCCAAATTTGATTACTTGACCCCAAAATTTTGAGAAAACTTGGGAAACACTGCAAGTAACTTGGAGAATACAAAATTTAACTTTTTCTATCTATAAATACATGTTAAACCTAAGGATTAAATATACCAACAAGTAGCAATCAATCAAATTCTCATACATTCAAAGCTATCTTGCTGAATACTTTTGCTAAAAGTTCTTACTAATTAAAAGCTCACGACTCTTGCTCTTTCACTAAGATTTTCAAATCTAAGATAGAACCCCAGTGATATCTTCTTAAGCTTCATTCATTATATTGTTAATTTTTTGAAGTATTTTGATATTTAACTTGTACAAATCTACTCTAACTGAGAGTGTTTATTGTACCGCACAAAATTTGCTTCTTTGTATTGTTTTCTTTTTGACGATTCAGGGTTGTTGAATTGTTGCCTAGCAAGAAGGGGTATTCTTGTTAGAGAGGGATCTCCACCCAAGAAGGAGAGAGGTTGTAACTTTGCCTAAGTAAGAAAGTTGAAATCCTCATAGCGGTTGCTTGGGGCAAGGACGTAAGCTGTAGGCAGAACCTTGTAAAAAATCTGGTTCTTAGCTCTTCTCCTTACTCTCTTTAATTTTCTGTAAGGATATTATTTGTGTGTATGATCTTTACATCTTGCTGAATTTTGGGGATTGTTGGAATCTTGTTTTTTGATCAAAATTTAAAATCAGCATACTATAAATTGTTGGTTAGTTTGATATTTTCAATAAAAAGTTTGATTTTTGGAAATAAACAACTAAAAAATAATTTGAACTAAAAGGTTTACAAAATAAAATCTCTGGAAATTGTATTTCATTGATTGAAGTAAAAGAATTAAAACTTTGAGTTTAAACGTTAAAGTTTGTTTCTAAACTATCTTAACTTGATTCTTGAAGTTTATCAGTTGGGTTTCAATATTAAAAATTGAATTTAAGGGGAATATAAATTGATTATCAATAGATTGTAAAAGTTGATTAATTACTAAAAGTAAATATTTTCGAAATTAAAATTCAACTAAGGAATTTGTAATACAAAGCAAGTAAAGAAATTTTAAAATCTCAATTCACTCCCCTCTTGGAAGTATACCTAGATTCTCACAAGTCATGCTTTCAATTTCGTCTTTTAATACCTTGTCTTTACTTTTGATTTCATGCACCATGAGTAGCTAATATCTTTAGTTCTCTGGTTGTGATGAAACCCTAGGTCAAAACAACATAACTAGGATTTAGTCAATTGTGCATAATAGGGTACGATTGCTATAGAGGAATCTGTGTTGGCTGGATAAAGTATCCCTTGTTCTCCTGATCGTACTCCAAAAAATTGGTGCGAACTTGGCTACACTATGCTACTCAAGTGGATTGCTTAACCGTTGAAATCCTAGTATGGATAATTGACCGGGCATAGTTATCACGTATCAACAGGGTGGATTCATAACCAGGAACTTGCTTTCCATAAGGCTTTAATTCAATTTAATTGCTTTCGTAGTGTGATAGAAAAACAAAAATTCAATCTTTCATTCTTGTTCAGGCGTAGTAAACTAGATTAAATTGGTTAACCGTTGCACTCAGTACCTAAGATCGACACCCGACTCACTCCTTGTTCTATTGAACTTGGGATTAGTTTGGTTATAAATATTATCTTTGGTAGTTAAGGACCAAAGCCTTGGCGAGCCTACTAAAGCTTATCCATAAAACATTGTTGAAAAATTGCTTTCGATTATCAGTTACGATGAATAGAGGAAAACCAAACCAATAAATGATTTAAGTGTGAACAAATTCAACTATATGTTATTTTTTCACTTATTTAAGTGGAACAACTTCTGCTCACTTAGAGAAATAATTTGTAGCTGCCAAAATGTTTAAAAGGACACATGATGATTTTGGCAAGGGTCCAACCACATCAAGTCCCTAAGCTTTGAAAGGCCAAGAAGCCACTACAAGATGTAAAGGCTCTGGCAGTTGGTGTATATAATTACCATGAAATATGCAAGGTTTACATGTCTTTGCATATTCCATAGAGCCTTGCACCATTGTTGGTCATTAATAACCCATCCTTTTAACCACATAGTACACTTCGGTTCGGATTAATGAGAGCCACAAATCCCATAATATGCCTTTTCTAATGCTTGCTTAGATTTTTATTCTCCCAAGCATTGAAGAAGTACTCCATCACAATAAAGTGTATCTTTGTAAAAGATAAATTTTTTTGCTCGTCAATGGATTTCAATTCAATGTTTTTGATAATTTGAAAGCTTTTTATGTTGGAGGTAATCAATTATCGATTGCCACCAAACTTCCTTGTCAACAACATAAATAGATATTATGTCAAATTATTCTTATTGCTCATCAATTATTAGTAGCACCTATCTTTGGAAAATTGAAAATAGGATATTTTATTATTTAGAGATAGCAATAGTAATGGCAAGATTTGCTAGGGTATTGGCTTGCCTATTCTTTTGTTGCTTTTTTAAACTAAGGCATCTCCTTTCACCATTTCGTCAATAGTTAGTTTTCCTTTCTTCCTTCTTATTTTTTTTCTAGCTATCTTGATGGGGGTAGTTTTCACAACCATTGAATCTTTGGTTGAAAATTTTAAAGGATTAGTATCTTTCTTTACTTTTTTTTTTTTTTTCCGTCATATGATCAATCATTAGGGGATTTTGGTTACCGTGACTTGCAATATTTATCTCCATGTCAAGTGCACGTGTAGCTAATTCTTTAAAGGTGCGTGGTTTAATCCCTTTGAGGATGTATACAAATCTACTGCATAAATTTCTGAAAGTCACTCCTTGCAATTAAGGCTTAAGGCACGCCACCTAATAATGTAATCTACAACAGCTAACCTCATCTTTCTACTGCTTGGTGGTTGTTAGTTCCATCAAATTAACATTATGACGAGTGCTATAGAAGTGATTTAATAATTTTACTCAAGTTGCTCCCAACTATATATCAATGGATTCATATTCTAAATCTATGTACCAATCAAGTGCATTGCCTTGCAAAGATCTGACAAATTGTTTGATGAGGAGATCACCACGAGTTTTGGTATTCACACAAGTTTTAACAAAATTAGCAATATGTTATTTTAGGTTGGCTTTCCCATCAAACTGATTAAATTTTGGAGGTTGATATTCAATTGGCATCCTCATGATGTTGAACTGTTTGGTGTATGACTTTGAATACATTAGAGAACTTTGGGATGGGCACCATATTGTGCCCGAATCGTATATGTTATCATATCTTGTAATTTTTAAATAGATAATGAAGCAACTAAGGTTGAGTGAGTCACTTGCGAATCTTGTAGGAATTCCTTTTCTTTCCCTTTGTTTTTAGTAGCAATGTTAGAAGCAAAACAAAGAGGAAATTTTGGATCTTGGCTCGATTTAGCATTATTTTACGCCTCCAGCTTGTTCATAAGTGAGGTAATTTGAAGATCTTTGTCCTTAATAGTTTTGAGAAGGAGTGTGATCTTTCTCTCCATTTCCATGTTCTTCTCCTCTACGGTGGCAGTACCGATCATCATGATAAGCATGATGTTAGTAGATGAGGGGGTAGTCAGTTGTGTAGGATAGATCTCTTCAATTGGACTTCCGAGAAACAATCTTGGATGTAAGCATTGATAGTAGTTTTCTTTTAGTATATAGATCACTATCAGACTTCCACCCCTAGATTATTTATAAATTGGAGAAACCTCTAAGTTTGACATTTTTTCAGCAATTAAATCAAGTGTTATTGTGTATTTCAACTCAGTCTCTTTGGCTTGTTAAGAACCCTTTAAGGTAAGGGCTCTAGATCTTACGTGAGCGAGTGGACCAACAAAACTAATGTTGATGTCATCACTTGTGGATCCAGAAGCCACAAAGGGTATGGTGACATTCTTGTTGGTCTAATTCTTCATAGGAGCTTTTGATCTAATGACGCATAATTGAAAGGAGGAAGACATGAGAGGCAGAGTTATCCTATCGAGCATGCCAGAAATTTGTAATGTCAAAATTCGTGCATTGAAAATTAAGACAAGAAAATTGGAACAAATTTTAATTTTTATAATGATAAAAGAATAGGTACAATTTATGTATATTTTATTACAAAGTAAAATACCTTTTGATTCAATATCCTTGAAAGTCGATCCACTGATTTGAGGCCTTGAGGAGCGTATTCCCAAAGACAATAATGGATCTGTTGAAGGATTAATTTGAAGATCTACGAATGGTGGATTTTCTTGATCTAGGATTAGTTTGATCAAATTGATTGATTTGATGAAATGAATGATAAGTCTTCTGAATGATCAATTTGACGATTTTACGAAAGATGAATTGGTTCAATATTGGATCTGTTTGGATGAAATTTTCCAATTTGAGGGTTCAGGGTTTTTGTTGAATGAGTTGATGGTAAATCTTCTGAATAATCAATTTCACGATACACAGGAGTTGAGTTTAATTGATCTTGGATTAATTTAACAAGATCTGTTGATTTGATAAAAATAGCAATTCATTGGTTGATTTAATGAATTAACAATTCATTAGAACATGGATCCAGATTCAATTTTTGTTTATGTGAGCCTAATTTGCTTGTGGAAAATATCTTAGCAAGGATATATTCCTAGACATATACATTTATTTCATCTATAGGAAGATCACAACTTATTGAATCCATCTTGTCCAATATTCAAGGGTGCTAGTCTTCTGCTCTTTTTTGTCTTGATTTTGTGGCAAAGTACTTGGAAAAAAAATTTAAAGCCTTCTTTTGGGAGGGCAATTATCAATAAAAATGGTGAGTTACTTGTTGATCCATTACCTTATAGAAGGCTAGTTTGTCGCCTACTATATCTTACAATCACTCGGCCTGATCTGGCCTACGGTGTTCAAATTCTAAGCCAGTTTATGGCCCATCCACGTACTCCTCATTTCTAAGCTACTGAATGTGTATTACATTATCTCAAATCCAGTCCTAGCCAAGGATTGTTCTTTTCTAGTAGCTCAAGTTTTCAACTTAGTGTTTTCATTGACTCGGATTGGGCCAGCTGCTCTACAACTTGAAGATTTCTTACTGGTTTTTGTGTCTTTCTTGGTTCATCTCTCATTTCCTGGCATTCTAAAAGGCAAATGACAGTATCTAGATCCTCTGCTAAAGCCGAATATAGGGCTATGACATCTACCACATGTGAGCTAGTTTGGCTAGTATCTTTACTTAAGGATCTTCATCTTTCTCATCTGCAATTTGTAGCTTTATATTGTGATAAAAATTGCATTGAATCCAGTTTTTCACGAACGAACCAAACATATTGAAATAGAATGCCATTTGGTTCGAGATCATGTTCAGTTTGGTTTTCTTCATTTGCTATATGTGCCTTTGCGTCATCAACTGGCAGACTTCTTTACCAAAGTTTTGGGTTCGAATGCCTTCTATTATTTACTTGCCAAGTTGGGCATGATTAACATACACTATCCTACTTGAGGGGGTGTATTATGAATAGCAGCAACTCCCAGTTATCCTTACTAGCTCATTGATCAGTTTTATCAATATAGTTTAGTTATTGAGTTGTTAGTTTAGTTATTGAGTTGCTAAGTTTTCTGTTATTGATTAGTTCAATATCAGTTGAGCAGCACATTGTACAATTTTATGTATAAACTTGTTGTAAGCTATTGTTTAATGTAATGAAGCTAAAATACTTTCTAACTTAACAACTTAATAACTAAACTATTGATAAAACTGATCAATGAGGTGGCAAGGATAACTGTGAGCTACCGCTATTCATAATAGTAATAAAACTGGAAGAAGATGCACTATAGAGTGAAGTGACTAAAATCTATAGACCTTTAAAAGAAAGTGATCTTGGTCTAAAATTGATTTAAAAACAAAGGGATGTTTGTTTTTACACTTAAACTTCTTTGATTTATTTGCTCTTCTAAGATCCCCCTTTAGGTGATTTGGGTAGTCTTATTGGGGGTTCTCCTTACTTCCTATGTGAGGGCTACCTCTCTTCTAGAGGGGCAACCAAGGTATATAAAATTCTATTTATTATTATTATTTTTTTATTGTTCACAAATTTTATTCCCTCTACCAAGGTATAGTACTGATTGAAAATATCGGTGAGACAACTTAATTAGATGATTTAGGCATTTGATACTTAGGTCAAATAATGCACCAGTGAGGAGGAACAAACTAATTATTGTTAACTAGTAGAGAGAAGCATTTAACTTAAAATAATTTTGAAAGAGATTGTGAGGAAAGATTTAACAATTTTTAAGTTAATTGAAGAAAATATCCTTAATCAACTAAATTAACATTTAAGGATTCATATAATCAATCCCACTTTAGTGGCATATAATTGTCCTTCTTGTTAATTTCCTCTATTAGGACTTACGGTAGATGGAATATCTTATTTAGGGGGTGGTGTGCATGAGTAGGAAATTCTTGAATGTGATTGAGACATCGAGATGACATCATGGAGGAGGAAAGAGAAAAAGGAACAATTGAGTGCCCATAGCCCCATCAATAGCCAACCTTCTTCTATCATGCTCTTGCAAAGATTGAGAGGTTATGAGAAATGAGCCAAATGCCCAACAACTTTGTTGGAATTGGTGTATTCCCAAGAGGGGGGGTGAATTAGGTATTTAAAATTTCTCCCTAAGTTTGACAAGAAATTTGCAGTATTACACAACCTAAAGTCTGTCTATGTAATCCCAAATGCGCAGATAAGTATAATAATCGAAAATTTAAATCATGAGCATCATTCATACAATAACATACACGTGCAAGAATATAAATTTCAAAAATATAAACAGACACATGATATGTTATCGAAGTTCGGCCAATTGTGCCTACGTCCCCGCCTCTAGCTCGCAAGCCTGAAGATTCCACTAATGGTTCACTTCACGTGGCACCGATTACAACCAGATCAATTAACGGGGTTGACCTCAACATACGCCTTACTAGGATGGTGCACCTAACTTTCCTAACCGGGTCTAAGCCAATCCGAGACTATTTAACAAGGTTAGTCCCCCTCTCCAGGCTCACTTCTAGAATACAACAAATATGAAAATTTACGTACGCAAAAATGCTTCTTATACTAAACTATGGTCAATCAATTTATGCACTCACATATGATAGGATTTATACTCAAGTGAGATCTTGAAAATTTAATTCAAGATAATATATTTAACAAGTGAATATTCAAGGTTACCTCAAAAATCGTAATCAAGTATCACACAAATATTCTATCAAATATAATCACAATAGATACTTAGGGTTTAAGCTTGCAAAATATTTATCAAATAAAATATGCAAGCTCTCAAGTCTTGCAATTTGAATGCAAAGATTAGGAAACTAAAAACAAGTTATTCACAATCAAATATTTATATACAAAATATTGTGGAAATAAAAAATCAAGAAAAACTCTCAAATATTTTTCAAATATATATTTATGAATATGTGAGAGTAATGCCTAGAAAATAATTTGAAATGATGCACAATACCATAAACAAATCTTCCTACACCTTACAATTGATTTGCAAGTTAGGAGAACTTAGAAAAATAAACTCTCTTTTTTAAAATGATATTTGCTAATAAATATGTAAGAGAGTGTATAAAAATATGTTTGAAATATTGAGTATATAACAAAAGGAGTATAAAATATTTGAGAGGATTTTCGCTAATAACTTTTTCTAATCTCTTACTAATTAAGGCAAATGAGGGGGTATTTATAGATATCCCTCAAATTTTGACCGTTGGGGACCTATTGGGTATTTTGAAAAATGTTTAAAGCAAATTAACCCTGATTTATTGCATTAAAAAATTTCGCCAACTCGAGAGGTCCAGTCGACCAGATTCAAGGTTCGGTCGACCGAGTGGCCTAGTTCGATCGACCAGGAGTATTTTGAACTAGAAAGACGGTTGACCGTACTTGAGGGTTTCAAAGGCGATTTTCCAAATTCACGCGGTTCGGTCGTCTGGGTGTTTTTGAACTAGCAGGTTTGGTCGACCGAGCGGTTGGCATTTCCCATATGAGGGCTCGGTCGATTAGGGCGTTGCCTATATAATCTTGGTCGGTCAACTGAGCGTTCAACTTGTTGACCCAGGGAGGTTCGGTCGACCAAGGCTTGCTTATATGCTTCTAGTCGGTCGACTAAGTGGTCAACCTGTTGACCCGGTGGGAGTTTAATTGACCGAAGATCTTAGTCTAATTGAGTTCAGTCGACTGAACATGCCAATTTTGACATTTTAGGTCCTTTTCTCTTTAAAATGTTGTCCCATTCATATGATGATTAATTTAATTTTAATAGGGCACTCTTTATGAAGTATAGGGAGTCCTAAGGATAGTCTAGGTATTTTGAGCATATACCCTAAAAAATCCCGTGTCAGTCAATCGAAAGGTGATCCCTAAGGTTTTGTGACTCCCTATGATCAGTCTATGGTCATCACTGAACTTTTATCCATATTATGCATGCAATGCATTAATTATTACAGACCATTTTCTATTACTATTACAAACCCGAAATGATAAATAAAAATATAATACAACTTGAAATATAAATCGATCTTCATGCGCGACTCCTTTGCAATTCCATGGAATACGTCGGGATATGTTCGTTCAGGTGCTCTTGCAGCTTCTACATTTCTTCATCATATGACTTACTAAAACATAAACCTGTTCAAATACTTAAAGCACACATATGAGATATTGTGATTTGTCATTATCAAAACAGGGATCTGACCGAAAAGTTAACAAACTTACTATTTTTTGAAGATTAATCTACGAGACAAATTCAAATGGAATTTTTTGGGGGGGGGGGGGGGCAAGAACTAAATTTTGTATAAATTCTCAAAATTTTAGAAGAAAATGGAATCTTTTACTTTTTGCAAACTGCTTAGAAAATTATTATTATTTTTAAATAAGAACCCTTCTTAAGAAAAAAAAAAAAAAGTGTGAATACATAAATAAAAAGACGTAATCTCGGGTTTTTTGTTAAATTGCACTGTCAAATAAAATACTTTGTCGTTGTATTTAAAAATATAGATTTTAGGTCTTAAATTTGGATTTGAGTAAAATTTGAAAAAAATATAATATAATTTCATTATTATTATTATTATTATTATTATTATTATTATTATTATTAATTTTTTTTTTAATCTAAATCTACCATAACTCCAAAGTATATCGAAACATAGAGTGTGTGTATATATCATCTACCATTCCATTATAACCATATGGCATTGAAACATATTTTGGCTACAACAAAATTATGCAATGCAAATTGATTTGAACTCAAAAGTATAATCGATAGAATTCACTATTACACCTTTGTATATTGCGTTGATCACAAACACCTATTAATTAACATCGTCTTTATTCATGGCAAGAAAGTAATCAGCTCACAAGTACAACTGAGGGATCGCAGCAGCACTCATCCAACAGACAGCAACAACACAAAGCTGCAAGGCTGCAAATTACAGAAAAAATAAGGACCAAAATTTATATTTCGTCTTGCCAAAAGGGATAAAATCTAATAACATCTATTTGGTTGTTTGATTGTAATAGTCGACCTCTAAATTTTTAAAAATTATCAAAAATTCTTTCACATTTATTTAATTTTTTTTGACAAAATGATCGTTCCATTAATTGACCATTAGTCAACTATGTGAAAAAAAAAAAAATGAATTTTATCCATGATAAAATAATACTTTTAGATGAAACCAATTTGATAAATTAAATTGAGAAAATTGATCAGTATAATGCTTTGAAAACTGATTAAATGAATCTGAAACCTCACTAATTCATGAATTGACTGCTCCAACCGAATCAATCACTTTGTATCGATGAATTGACATTAACAAAACAAAATAATTCTAGCATTATCTCAATTTTTTGAACAAAATATGGAAAAAAAAAAATTACTAATAAATAAAAAATATCTAGTAATTATAATGTTACAAAATATCTATTAGATGCAATTTTCATAAAAATTTAATGAATAAACACATCATAAAACAAATAGAAGATAATTTAATATTTTTAAATTCAAATAACCCATCAAACAATATTAAAAGAAGCATAAAGTAGAATTTCAATATATAAAATCGAACGTTAGTTCTTTTATGTGTAAAATATGAAAGCTAAATGAATAAAAAAAGTCAAATTTATATTAGTTGGTTGACCTCTATTTGAAATAATTCGCTTGTTGATTTTATTCAAGGTGTTATGTTGGTATTCAACCAATAAAAAAAAAAAGAAGATGCAAATTCGATAATTGGCTAATTCAAGCTAGTTTTTAAACTATATTATATTTTTTAAAATATATTTAGTAATTTAATTTGCATGCAATATATATAATAAATATTTTGAAAACTTATAATTATCTATATTATTTTCTTGAATTATTATTTATTTTATATAGTAATAATTTAATCATGTTGTCATGCTTATATCAACTAGAAGAGTCAAACTAGTCGTCGCGTATTCAATTCGCTTATAAGTTTAATTTTTAAAACACATTGTACTTAAGTGGCCATTTTCCCAGGTTAATTTATTAGATTAATTTAGTTTTCTTAATTATCTTATTAAAATTGAATGAATGGATAATATTATCATTTTATTAAGGATAAACGGTTGACTAACTGTCAACTAATGAAAGATTTATTTTATTAATAAAATTAAACTTTAGGGGGCTTTTGATATTTTTCAAAAACTCGGGGGATGAAGTGTTATATTTAAAAAATTCAAAGGGTGTTACTAGATTTTACCTTAACAAAAAAATATGTCCACAAAGCTCATATTTTATATTAGACTAAATTACAAAAATAAATTTCTGTTTTATGAAAATTGCAACTAGAATTCAAACTTCCTTTTGTTGTAATTTAAGGGTTAAAATAGTACTAATGCTGCAACATAAGGAAGCTATGTTATGGACATTTTTTTATAGAAATTTTGCATGTGAAATGCACATGATTTAGTAAAATTTATTTAATATTTTAGGCATTCTTTGTAACTTTAAAAACATTAATGTGAGGAAAAAAAAATTCACTTTCTCATATTTGGTTATGAGAGAAAGCAAGAAGAAAATTTATATAAAAAAAAAACAAAATTAATGAATAAAAATTTAACCCTACACATCATTAATATTTGATTTTTATTAATTTTTAGTTATATTAAAACAAAAATTTGTTGTTAATTTATATAAATAAAAAATATAACGAAAAATGAATTTACTTCTTAGTTTCCTTTTCTCCTTTTTTCAAACAAAGTTCTTAATTTAAATATACTTAAAAGATTTTAACAAAGGAAAAAATCGCACATCGGGAGCAACGTCAACTTTGGGAATGTGGGAGGTGGAGAAAGAATAGAAAAGCAATTGCATTAGAAGGAAAATTTAATACGATAAATAGGGTCTAGATAAATAAACATCTTCATTACGTTTGTTAAATCTATGGACAACTTTTACATGAACACTGTATTTTGAAACAATAATTTTAGATTTTAAATTTAAATTTAATTAGATTTGAACATATTTTAATATAATTTTACCCTACACTATCTTATCTAAATTCAATACAAATTCAAATTTAAGACCTAAACATACATTTAAAATATATATTAAGATTGTTGTTCTAATTAGGGTTTTAAATTATCTCATGAATGTAAGACTATACGTACCATCCCTCAAGGAAGCTTGGCTCCCTTCTAGGCGGTGGGGCAGCAGCATACTGAGGAGGTGCCATGACAGGGGGGCCCTGATAATAACCTGCCAGCCACCATTAATCCATGTGTTACTTCACCAATAATTCTGAAAAAGAGAATGACAGATCTTCAAGGGGTACTTAATTACTATGAAATAATCAAGTACTGTTGAGTTGTTTCAGGAAAAAAAAAATTACCTTGAGGTGGGTATGGATACCCATACTTGGGTTCGTTCATCTTGAAGTTGAAGCACAAAACCCTAAACACAAAAGCAGCTTGGGAGCTGAATGGGAGATGGAAGGAAGTAGCCAGGTACTTGCCTTATGTAGACAGCAAAGCAGGGAGAGTAGTGTTCATATGGGAGAGAGAGAGAGAGAGGGAATAGAAAGATCTGGAAGAGAACCAACGCTAAACATCGATCAGAAGGAATCTGCCCACCTTGCTTTCTGCGGCAGTCCTTAGCTGTTAAAGTCGTAAAGCTATTGTTATTATTAAAAATAAAATCATAAAGTTTGTTAAAAGATGGAGTTTGAAAATCTGGATTTCTGTCTCAACTCTCTCTCTCTCTCTCTCAATTTCATTTTCAGTCTTCTTGTTTTTTTTAATCTCCTCTCATCGTCCTACCTCCTCATGAGACAAAAATAAGTAGGGATTTTCTTTTTATTTATGTTCACCTTTCAAATGCAAACTCCACGACTCCACAAATCTACAACTAGTTACAACATCAAACAAAAAAAATTGAAACAAACAAAATAAACACAAAAAAGAAAGGAAAAGAAAAGCCTTGCCTTCAAGCCATTACATGTTTATAGCACCTCCACTTGCAAAATACAAACAAATTAAATTACTCATAAAAGATTAAAGGTAAAAATATGAATTTCAATTCTATGCATAACACACTGATTGAGAAAAACGTGCGGCAATTATGATGAATAATACGAAAAACAAAGAGATAAAGAAAACAAGAAGAACACACGGATTTAACGTGATTCATCAGTATGCCTACATTCGCGGGAGCGAGCGGCGGTTGAAATTCACTATTATCCAAAATAGGGTTACATCATATGTATTTATACTAACCTTAGTCATACAGAGGTATTAGAAAATTTTCTCAAATACCTCTGTACCGTACTACGGAGGCGTTGTCCCCACATTTCTAATTCATTAATCGTCCCATTAAATTAAACAATTAGTTTCAAACCGATGCCGAACAAAACCATCAACAGTTTCATCAAACCGTCGTTGGTTTTTCCCTTCTAGAAGAAACTGTTGATGTACCTATGGAAAACCGTGGATGGTTTTCCTTTAGACTAGCTTCCTAGTTTTCTTCAGTATGCTTTCTCTATACATGTGTTCCACTCGGTATGGGCCACATACTACAACAATCTCCACCTTGGTGATTATTCACCTTTTATGAGAAAAAAGAAAATATAACCTGAAACTCCACCTGGGACAATAGGTTTAGGACGCCTCCCATGTAGCATCTGGAGACATCAATAAAGTCTAAGCAGTGCTTGAACTTATTTGTGTTAACGTGCTTTGTCCACATGTCTGTTGCATTCTCTGAAATGTGAACTTTCTCAAGCAATAGTTCACCTGAAGAAACCAATTCCATGATCCTGTGAAGCCTCACATCTATGTGCTTGGTCCTCGCATGATACACCTGGTTCTTTACTAAATAAATGATACTCTGACTATCACAATGCAACTGAACCCAACCTTACTGAATACCCAACTCCTTGACCAACCCTGTAAGTTATAAAGCTTCATTGGCAGCCTCAGCCACTGCCATATATTCTGACTTAGTAGTAGATAGTGCAACTAGAGATTGAACCATGGACCTCCAACAAATAGGCCCCCTATAAGAGTGAATACATAACCTGTGGTAGACCTCCTGTCATCCAAATACCCCTGTATAGTTTGCATCCACATATCCCACAACTAAATGATCACCCTATTGTCTGCCAAACATTATGCCAGAGTCTGTAGTACCCCTCAAGTATCTGAAAATCCACTTGACTGCATCCCCATGCTATTGTCCTAGATTTGATAGAAACTTACTCACCGCATTGACAGCTTGTGCCAAATCCGATCTTTAACAAACCATAACATACATCAAGCACCCTAGTGCACTGGGCAGTAGACAATCTAAAATTTATCGCCAAAGGTGTACTTACTAGTTTTGCATTCTTCATGTTGAACCTCTCCAACACTCTTTTAATATAGCTATGCTGAGATAACCATAATCTCCTAGAAGCTCTGTCCCTGTGAATCTCCATCCCAAGAATATTTTTGGCCACACCCAAACTCTTCATGTCAAATTCTTTGCTCAACAAAGTTTTCAACTTGTTGACCTCACTCATACTATACACAACAATCAACATATCATCCATATAAAGTAATAGAAAAATAAATGAATCATCATCAAGTGTTGGAATTGGTGTATTCCTAAGAGGGGGGGGGGGGGGGAGGGTTAATTCAAATTTTAAAACTTTCTTCGTATAACTAATCCAGCAGTAGTATACCACAACCTAGGGTCGGTCTAGAACATATACCAATTCAATATATGAGCATTATCATCAATGTAATGAAAAGTACCATACATGTGCAAAAAATAAATTGCAGATAAATAAAGTTGACAACAGATGTGATATCGAGGTTTGGCCAATACTGCCTACGTCCCCAATTCAAGCTCACAAGTAAGAGGATTCCAAAAATTGCTCACTTGAGGGGTGGAGCAACACAGATTACAACACCTTACAGGTTGGTGCACCTAGTTTTCCTAACCGCATCTGAACTAATTTGGTGCTCTCCTGAAAGTTGAGGTGTAGTTTCAAGAAGGGGGGTGAATTGGATTATTAAAATTTCTTTTAATTCTTTTTATGAATTCTTTGACCTCTTATTAATTTAGCTAATACTCAGCAAAGCTTAGTTTATTTTTTAAACACACAAAAAAGAACTTAGTTTCTTATTCAATCCACAATCCAATATTTAACACAACACAAGTAAATCAAAACTTAAACATTCAACTAATCAACAACCAAAGTGTTTGTCACACCCCGAACTCGGAAATGGGACCCATGGCTGAATTAGTAACCTAACCTTTCACTATATCATACAAATAACAATGATACAACATAATGAATGAGGGTTTGACCCCGTGGGGTTACCAGGCACCCTCATACACATCCAAACACAACAGAATATACACAGCGGAATAAGGTCATTCTATATACATACCGTACCATACCAGAGTCTATACAAGGATAGAATTAAGGTTTCATCAAATACCGTACAAATGGGTGCCCAACATATCTCAAAATGGCAACCCACAAACCAAAAGTCCTAGAACTTACCCAAGTGCTACCCGCAGTATACCGGCCACTACGCTCCCAACTCTAGGACGCTAGTTCCGGTTACTCGAAGGATCTGTAAAAATGTATGTACAACAGGGGTGAGACACCTCTTGGTAAGGAAGAATACATGTTATATCAGTGTGTGGCATTTGAGTGTTATCATGATGCAACATACACGCAGTTAAATGCAGTTCTAGTACTAATTTCACAATAGTGCATACTCGCACACACACACACACACACACACACACACACACACACACACACACACACATAATCAGCAATCCCGGTGTCGTCACACCCATCGGTTCGAAGCTGGCCCACAACATATGGTGTTGGCCCGTAGCCAACCCATGTAACACGGCGCCACCGGCACATGGCTAGTCCCCGACTCCCATGGCATCATATCAGCGCTAAATTGGTGGATCCACACCCTTTGGCTTGATCTTCTGGAATAGGCTCACGCCCTCGGATATAGAGCCGGACACTTTGCCAATCTATGGCCAGCGATTTCATATGCCCTCGGATATAGAGCCGGACACTTTCAGTACCTAGAACAAATTCGGAACCACATTCCTACTAGCATTTCAACCAATCACGCACACATGCATGCTCATATAACCAAACAAACCACACCCATTTGGTAATCTAAAATCATGGTTTTCCAAATGCATACAGTTTAAACAAGTCAAGGCACGACCATCCCTATAACACAGTATAAATCAACATATACATTTGGTTTTCAACAAAACCAGAGATGCAGCCCGTCGCCCCCCTTTTTCCCAAAACTATAATCATGAAAAATCTATAATTTTCCCCATTAGATCCCCCCAAATGAGTAGTCAAAACACACACAAGACTGTGATCAACAGTTCCACCGAGTCTGATTTCACAAATAACCGATATAAACACAATTCCCCATACCTTTTCCCCAGATAGCAAATCCTGAACTCTAAGACTCCTAAACAGCAAACCAAGTTCCAAAACCTACAATCAACAGTATAAAAGATACTCACAACCCCGTCCTATAACAAACTGCTAGATCAAAAAAGAAAACTGAGCCTTACCTCGATTTTAAGCCGAAACCCAAAAATCTTCGAAATAGGATTCCGATTCGTAGGTTTTGTAGAGAATCCTTCCATGATCCTCATGGTAACTTCAAATTAATGACTATCACGATGAACGACAAAGAAATCTAGAGAGATGGAGAGTAGGGAGTGTTCTAGAGAGATAGAGATAGAGAACTTAGTTTTCTTAGCTTGGAAGTAAAGAGAAACTATATTTATAACCCTTTGACCCGACCATCCTCGTCGATGAAATGGTGTCATCATCGACGAGGTCATATAGACAACCTGTCGATGAGATGATGGATTCGTCGATGAATACTGATATCAATGGTTTGCTAAAATCTCTCAGCTTCTCATCATCAATGAGCCTTTGAACTTCGTCAACGAGCATAACAAAGCTTTTGTCGACAAAATCTAGCTTCGTCAGCAAAATTTGGCTTCGTCGACGTAGCCTACTCAAATTCCAATTTTTATCTTCTCTTATTAAATTAAACCCACCTATCACAGTTCGGGTTCTTACAGTGTTCAATCCATAAAATACAATATTCAGCACTTTGACAATTCTCAGCTTTTGTATATAGCCTTGTGTATATGAATTTGATTAAAGCCTTGTAAAGAATGAAATTGATTTCTCAATTTGCTGCATAATTGACACTCTTTTTAAAAGCTTAGACTTTAAGTAAATTTTTAGTTAAAATGTATTGGGTGTTGAATCAATCAACGTACACCCTTACTGTAAAGACCCGGTGAATTATAGAAATTAAATAATAAAGGGAAGGAAATTTCAAGGGAGTTCTCAGCAGGGTCTTGTCGACAGATGCAGAGCGTTCGTCGACGAGCAGTCTTTCTTGGCACGTCGACGTGGACATGTGTCTCGTCGATGAGAACTTAGTGAGAGGGTTGATTTCAGGGCCTGAAACTCATCAACGAGGGTTATGTGTTCGTTAACGAACCTCTTTCTTGGACTTGTCAACGTGTCGTGGCTCGTCGATGAGGCCACGTGGCCAGAGGCCTATAAATAGCTGAAAATGACATTTCAACGAGAGAATTCTCTCTCTCTCTCTCTCTCTCTCTCTCTCTCTCTCTCTCTCTCTTGCTCTTCTGCTCGGTCTTCTCTCATTCTCTCTAAGTTTTCGGCTCCATTTCTCCCCATTTCAATGATCAGAAGCCACCACTTTGATCCTGGGGAGATTCCTTACAAGTCTTCCAGAATTGATTTTTGATTAGGGCAACTAAGGCACGATCCCAAAATTAGGGTAAGTAGATTATTTAAGTATTTCCAGTATTATCAAGCTTATTTGAGCTTAGATTTTGTGTTGTATGAGAATATACTGGTGTTTTGTGGAGTAAAATTAGGGTGTTAGGATTTCAGGGTTAGGGTGTTTTTAGAACCTTGCAGGCATTGGTTAAGGGCCCCAGCAGATATTTTTCCAGGAACCAAGGTAAATTATAGTTTAGGAAATTACGAGTAGGCAGGTTCAAAGAAATAGGAGTGTGATGTTTTACTTGGAAATTTGTATATATATATATATATATATATATATATATATATATATATATATATATATATGTAATTTAAGGATTTTGAGGTTGGTATGCCAAGGATGTGAGGGTTGAATTGGAAGCAAGCCTCCCAGTCGGATAGGTAAGGAGAATAAATTATGTCAAGTATTTTTAGAAGTTTAACTGATTAAAATGGAGCATGTGATTACAAAAATATTACTTATGATTTTGCTAAAATATCAGGCTTATGGTAATAGAAAGTTTGAATTAATTATTATATGTATGTTTTGGGAAAAATGAGTTGTTGAATTTAAGTAAGACTTTAGAGTTGGGTATATGATTATTTTCAGCAGAAGAATATAGTTATTCTAGGCATACATGAAATATCACTCAAGTTGTGTGGCATGAGTAAATAAATATGATACTACAACATAAATAAACTCGTTAGCATATTTTATGGATTTGAACAGTAAAGTATAGATTTATATAGTATTATGACATGACATTTTACCCAGAGACGTGATTTTACATAGAGTCATGAATATATATAAGATTATGTTTTATACAGGGTTAAGAATATATATGAATAGAGTTGTGGATATTGTGAAATCATAAAATATGGAAATTATGGTATGACAGTTCAGCCACCAAAAGCTGTGTTAGTTCAGTCGCTTTATGCCGTGATCAGTTATGAAAGACAGTTGTATATAGAGTTATGTAAATGAGTATACCAGAATCCCTTCTCGTATACGAGTTAGTATGAGATTGTATCCTCCTCGTATACAGGTTAGCATGAGGATGAGTATAACAGAGTCCCTTCTAGTATATGGGCTAGCATGAGGTTATCCTCCTCGTATACAAGTCAGCATGAGGATGTGTGCAGAGTCCCTCCTTGTATACGAGCCAGCATGAGGTTGTATCCTCCTCGTATATAGGTTAGCATAAGGATGTGTATAGAAGATTATTATAAAGTTATGATATGATGGTTCTAAACAGTATTATGATATGATAGTTCTATACAGTATTACCGTAAGACAAATCTATATAGTATTATGTTATGACAGATTATTATAGAATTGTGTTACGATAATTTTATGCAGCAATATGGTGCAACAATGTTATATTGAGTTATGATTATATATACAGAAATATGATTCTATACTAACCATGAATACGTATAGAAATATGATTTTATACTGAATTATAGTTATTTAACCATGTACATAGATTTATGAACACAAATTAAATATTGTGGTAAAGTATGTTTTGAAAAGGAATTATGTATTCTTAGATATATAAAGTGTGAGTACAACATTATATGATAATTCGGGTAAATTTTAGTAATAAGTGGATATATATATTTTGTCACATAAAACTCAATTGCCATACACTGATAATAATCTTTTCCGTCTTACTGAGTGATGACTCACCCCATAAGAATACTAACATTTTACAAACTCGCGTGAAGGATAGCAGTAATCAGAGTAGCGCAATGAAGCATAGGTGGAACTCGGTTTAAATTTCATAGTTATTGCAAATGTAAGCAAATTAACAAGTTTACCAGGTTTTTGTTTATATTAGGTTAGAAGGTCTTATTTAGAATTGGATTATTTTATTATGTTTAATGATTTCTGAGTAGTAGGGATTTAATTTGTGAGGTAATAGAAGATATTGTTATATTGGGATAATTTAGCACTCTAGTAATTGGTATTTGAGGAACTCTGCTTTCTTAATCAATTATTATTGTAATATGAAAATTTTAGGATATTACAAATGGAATCAAAGAAATTAAACAAAAATTTTTGGGTTGTTACAGTTGGTATCGGAGCTTTGCGCGATTCTGTAGAATTACGTAACTGATCTTATGAGAGTATAGGAATAAGTTATGATGAGGATAGGAAATGGGTAAAGCAAGTTTATAGTACATTATTACTGGAGGACAAGTTGGAATTTTGGGTTTCGATTTTGCAGCTAGAAGTAGAAATCCATCGATGGTTTTCTATGATTTTTCTGTAGCAGTCGACAGTTACAAAAAAGCCACGGCAAACCATCGACGATTTTGCTTCTAAGCAGTAAGGCTAAACCATAAACAAGGAGTATGGATGGTGAGTCGGCTGGTTGTACGAGAAAAGTTTCTAAGAGGAAGCCCAATTATTTGAGTATGAGGAATTAGTACATTTTATAGTTTGTTGGTTAAACGATTGTATCGATTGTGTTATGATAATGAGATTCTAAGATTGTTTTGTTCTATTTTTTAGGATGGACCCTGGGAACAACAACGCTTATGCTGGTGGTGGTGATACAAGACCCTCTAGCATGGGCAGTCATGATTCTAATGCAGTCCTGTGCAGTGTTGCTTAGCAAGTTATGGCTGAGATAGCATAGAATTCTAGAGAGCAGGATTGCCCGTCAGTGAACCAGGGCTGCACTATAAAGTATTTCATCGGGATGAATCCTTTGGCCTTTTCAAGAAGTGCAGACCAAATTATGGTAGAGAACTAGATGGAGGAGATTGAAAAGATTTTGATAGTACTGCATTGCACTAATGAGCAGAGGGTCCTCTATGCTACGTATAGGTTGTCAGGAGAGGCCGAGAGGTGGTGGATAGCTGTGAGATTATTGGAGGGATAGAGGCCGGCACCAAAAGTCATGACCTGGTGCTGATTTAAAGAAATTTTCTTTGATCGTTACTATCTTGCCACCATTAGAGAGGCCATGGTGGAAGAATTCCTAAATTTGACCCAGAGGCATCTTACGGTGCAACAATATTTGGCAAAGTTATTGAGCTATCACACTTTACCCCTTACATTTTCCCAGATGAGACTAAAAAGGCAAAGAAGTTTGACAGAGGATTAAGGCAAGAAATCTATGAACAAGTAGCACTCTTAAAGGTACATGATTTCTCATAACTAGTAGACAGGGCCGCTATAGTAGAGGAGAGCATGTAGAGGTGAGTTAGAATGTAGAGCCAGAGGAAGAGGCCCATGCCTCCAGGGCTTGAGGCAGGTTCTAGCCAGGGTTTGAGGAATAGAAATAGTGAAGGTCAGAGACAGGAGATGGGAAAGCAAGTTGGATAGGGTAATCCATTACGCCTTATTTGTACTAAATGTAACTACAGGCATAGGGGGAATGCTGAGTTGGAATAGATACCTGTTATCAGTGTGGTAAACCTAGCCACATTACATGAGAATGCCATGGGTCGATGAATAATGCACCCTAATAAAAATTTTAATGTTCAAAACCTTCAGAGGAACGAGCTTAGCATTATAGGGCAAGACCGAGGAAGTATAGTTGCAAGTGAGTGCTTGCGTAACTCAGTGGTGTTTTTGGCAAGGCCTATTCTTGCTTCCATAAGCAGTGAATAAATGTTTGCAGGAATAGCAATATAAAAAACAACTTCGTGGGCATGTGGCTTGAAAGGTGGATGGTGAGTTATGAAGATTGTGTGAGGTAGAGAAGGTGGCTGGGGTTGATCAAAGATTATAACGGTACCATCAGTTACCCCCCAAGAAAAATTAATGTGATAGCTGATGTGTTGAGTCAGAAATCAGGGAGTGCCTTTGTGTTAGCAGTGGTTAGGGGTGAGCATAATTTGGGAAAAACCGAATTAACCAACCGAAATTGGTCGGTTTGGTTCAGTTAAAAAAACCAGTTCAGTCGGTTCGGTTATGATTTTCAATATTTCAGTGAATCAGGTTTCGGTTCAGTGAATATAAAACATTAATTCAGTTAACCGATTAACCAATTTAATAATTAATTAAATATTAAATTTAAATTAGTAAATGAAAATCCGGTTATTCTATATTTCTATTCCCTCTTAGTCTCACACTTTCACCGCTCTCAGAACTCAGAAGTTAGAAGGCCCTCCTTCACTGCCTCTTTCTCGCTCACCTGAGCTCTGTCCTCCGCAATTTGCACCACCATCTTCACGCGATGCCATTTCCATTGTCATCGCCAGCCATCGTCACTAGCACACAAGCTCCCTCTCATCCTTATTTTTCTTCTCTCGCAGTCTCGCGCATAGAGTAGTTCACCAAGAACCACCCTGGCTCCTCCTCACCTGTGCCAAGCTTGCCCAAGCCCAATCGTCTCCTTAACCAACCACCTCCCCTCCACATCAGCCTCTCCACTTCTCAGTTCTATGATTCTCCCTCTTCACAAATCGCCTCTTGTTGGCTTCGCGGCTTCGCCTAAGCCCCTCTTCTTGTCTTCCTAGTTCGTGACCTGTCCCGATCCCGAATCCCTCTTTGATCGGCTCTTCCCTTACGTGGGCATGGTGACAGATCTTCACTCAGTGACTCAAGACTTCGAAGCTTTGACCTCCCCCCTTCCCTTGTTTCAGTATGGATACACTAGTACACCTTCTCCCCTTCCCATTTCCCTCGTTTCACGGTTAAAATCGGTTAACCGAATTACACAAAAAAGAAATTCAGTTAGGTTCGGTTCGGTGATGCCCAATGGTTCAGTTGATTCAGTTAACAGGATTCTTTAACCAAAATTTTTGATTAATTTGGGTAATTAACCGAATTTGGCCGAACCTGACCATTTGCTCACCCCTAGTAGTGGTGATGCAGCATCAGATTTGAATGAAATACGAAAAGTTTGGGGTAGAGCTGGTAGAGGAAGATCACTAGGCATTTATTGCTAATATGGTGTTGCAGTCTACTCTGTAGGAGAGGATTAAAGCTGCTCAGAGCAATGATGTAGAGTTAGTAGAGCTAATAGAGGAAGTATGGGACGGACAGGGGGAAGAGTTCAGTATTCCAGATGACGGGACTTTGATGTTTCGTGCTAGACTATGTGTTCCTGCAGATGCTAAGATCAGAAGGACTATCTTAGAGGAGGCACACAGATCCTTATACACCGTGCATCCAAGTAGTATTAAAATGTATCGGTATTTACAAGAATCCTTTTGGTGGAGTGGCATGAAGAAGGAGATTGCTGAATTTGTGAAGTAATGCTTAATGTGCCAGAGGATAAAGGCTGAGCACCAAAGACCTGCGGGGTAGTTGCAACCACTCTACATCCCTAAGTGAAAGTGGGATCATCTCTCTATGGACTTCGTAACAGGGTTACCACCAGCGCGACAGGGACAAAACACTATTTGGGTGGTCATAGATTGACTTACAAAGACCGCTCACTTTATCCCTATTGAAGTAAACTACCCCATAGACAGACTGATAGAATTATATATATATTCAAGAGATAGTATGATCACATGGTGTGCCAGTGTCTATAGTATCATACTGAGACCCATCTTTCATGTCACTATTTTAGAGGAGCTTACAGGAGGCTTTGGGGTCTCAATTATCATTCAGCATAGCGTTTCATCCTCAGACGGATGGGTAGACAGAGAGGCGATTTAGATATTAGAGGAGATGCTACGGGCATGTGTGCGGGATTTTGGGGGTAGTTGGACCCAGTATATGCCGCTAGTGGAGTTTGCATATAAAAATAGCTATCAAGCTAGCATCGGGATGACACCTTATGAGGCGTTATATGGTAGAAGATATTGATCTCCACTATACTGGGATGAGATGGGTGAGAGGTGAATTTTGGGACCAGAGTTAGTGCAGTAGGTGTACAATAAAGTCTGACTTATTAAAGAAAGAATCAGTTCAGCTCAGATTCGGAAGAAGAGTTACGTAAATACTCACCGTAAGAAATTGGAGTTTGATGTGGGAGATCATATGTTTCTAAAAGTAGCGTCACTGAAAAGTGTTTTGAGATTTAGGAGGAAGGGTAAGCTGAGCCCTAGGTTTATTGGTCCATTCGAGATACTTGAGAGAGTGGGATCAATTGCCTACTGGCTAACATTATCACCAGCTTTATCCAGAATATATGGCGTATTTCATATTTCCATGCTGAGGAAATACGTCCTAGATCCCTCCCACGTGATCAGCTATGTAGGTATAGAACTCAGAGATACTTTGGCATATGAGGAAACACCAGTTCAGAAAATTCTCTCTCTCTCTCTCTCTCTCTCTCTCTCTCTCTCTCTCTCTCTCTCTCTCTATCTCTCTACTACTCGATCTTCTATCTTTCTCTTT
Organism: Malania oleifera; assembly: GCF_029873635.1. Taxonomy (NCBI): domain Eukaryota; kingdom Viridiplantae; phylum Streptophyta; class Magnoliopsida; order Santalales; family Ximeniaceae; genus Malania; species Malania oleifera. The sequence continues at coordinate 24,828,471 of NC_080425.1, forward strand.
ACGTTTTTGGCTCCATTTCTCCCTGTTTCAACGATCAGAAGTCGCCACGTTGATCTTGGGGAGCTTCTCTACAAGTCTGGCAGAACAGATTGTTGATTAGGGCAACTTTGACATCATCCCAAAATCAGGGTATGTAGATTATTTATGTATTTCCAATATTATCAGGTTTATCTGAACTTAGATTTTGTATTGCATGAGAATATACTGGTGTTTTGTGGAGTAAAATTAGGGTGTTATGATTTCAGGGTTAGGGTGTTTTTGGGACCTTGTAGGCATGGGTTGAGGACCCCGACAGATATTTTTCCAAGAAGGCAGGTAAATTATAATTTGGGAAATTACGAGTAGGCAGGTTCAGGAAATAGGAGTGTGATGTTTTATTGGAAAATTTGTATAAATGTAATTGTAGGATTTTGAGGTTGATACGCCAAGGACGTAAGGGTTGAATTGGAAGCAAGCCTCCCAGTCAGATAGGTAAGGGGAATAAACTATGTCAGATATTTTCAGAAGTTTAATTGATTAAAATGGAGCGTGTGATTACAGAAATATTAAATATGATTTTGCTGAAATATCATGCTTATGGTAATTGAAAGTTTGAATTAATTATTATATGTATGTGTTGGGAAAAGTGAGTTGTTGAATTTAATTAAGACTTCAGAGTTGGGTATATGATTATTTTTAGCAGAAGAATATAGTTATTCCAGGTAGATTATTATACATGAAATATCACTCAAGTTTTGTGGCATGAGTAAATAAATATGATACGACATAAATAAACTCGTTAGCATATTTTATGGATTTGAATAGTAAAGTATAGATTCATACTATATTATGACATAACAGTTTAACCCAGAGATGTGATTTTATATAGAGTCATGAATATGTATAAGATTGTGCTTTATACAGGGTTAAGAGTATATATAAGTAGAGTTGTGGGTATTGTGAAATCATGAAATATGAAAGTTATGGTATGACAGTTCAGCAGGCCAAGAGCAGTGTCAGTTCAGACAGCTTTATGCCGTGATTGGTTATGAAAGATAGTTGTATATAGAGTTATGTAGATAAGTATACCAGAATCCCTCCTCGTATACGGGTCAGCATGAGGTTGTATCCTCCTCATATACGGGTCAGCATGAGGATGAGTATAGCAAAGTCCCTCCTAGTATATGGGCCAGCATAAGGCTATCCTCCTCGTATACAGGTCAACATGAGGATGTGTATAGCAGAGTCCCTCCTCATATACGGGCAAGCATGAGGTTGTATCCTCCTTGTATACGAGTTAGCATGAGGATGAGTATAACAGAGTCCCTCCTTGTATATGGGCTAGCATGAGGTTATCCTCCTTGTTATGTTTAATGATTTTTGAGCAGTAAGGATTTAATTTGTTTGGTAATAGAAGATATTTTCATATTGGGATAATTTAGCACTCTTGTAATTGGCATTTGAGGAGCTCCACCGTCCTAATCGTTTATTTTTGTAATATGAAAATTTTAGGATATTACAAATGGAATAAGAGAAATTGAACGAAAAATTTTCAAGTTGTTACACTTACGGTTTTCACAATTTATTGATCAACCAATGTACTCCCTTTCGGTTTTTGCAATCCCAAAAATAAATTAATCTTCATTTTATTTAATTTCCAAACTACGTAGTATTTATAATCAAGAAATTAAATCATCCATGCAGTATACAAGTATGCTGAAAAATAAAGAGAGTAAGAGAAAGAGAAGGAGACCAAGGCATTTATGAGGTTCGGCTTATCCCCAGCCTGCGTTCTCGCCTTAGGCAAACCACCTAAGGATTCCACTCTGCCTGTTCCTTTTCAAGTGGAACAAAACCTTACACACTCCTTCAATTAGGCTAGAGTAATCACCTCTCCAAGTGATACCCCACGCTTGGGCACTCCTTCATTAGGCTAGAGTAATCACCTCTCCAAGCGATACCTCATGCTTGGTCAACGATCCAGCAATCTGGAATCGTCCAAGACACTACAAAAACACAAGATAATCGCTGCGTACAAGAACACTTTCTCAAAGAGCAGATTAGTAAAAATTCAGCACTATGTACTTTAGAATTTAAATATCAAGATGAAATAAGATAAAGCTCAAGTATAGAATTCGCCAATTCCTTCTCTAGATGGATATCAACAGTTGGAACTGGATTTGAGATGATTAGTACTTCAGTTTCTTAGCAAAAGATTATTGCAATGAGTGAGCAAAAGAGAGCTTTTCAAGAGCAAGTTGCTTTCAGTAGATTTTTTCAATTCTTTCTTTCTTGGTGTAAATTTGATTTGAAAAACCATGAATTTATAGGCTTAGAAAAGTGTTTTTGTGATGCCCAAGTTTACTTGGAGTATTTTTCAAGTTTTTAGAAAATTTAGGGCACAAGAAAACTTAATTTGAATTTTAAAACATTTAAAATTTTTGACCGTTAACAGTGTTCAGACGACTAAACTTTCAGGTTCAGTCTTCTGAAGTTCCTTAATGCTTTGAAAAATTGAATTGGACACAGGGTTAGACGTTTGAAGCGTAGGTTCAGACTTCTAAAGTTCCTATTCAGACGACTGAATTGACCGTTCAGACGTCTGAAGGTGTTCTACCTGTTATGTGTTTCAAAAATAAAATCTTCAGTCCTCTAAATTAAATCTTCAGACTTCTAAAGAAATTCTTCAGACGTCTGAAGTAAAACTTCAGTCGTTTGAGGTACTTCTTCAAACTTCTAAGGATTCTCCTCAGTTGGCTCGACATACCACTTTCAGAATTTTCATTTTACTTTTTTAAAATCCTTTTTGCTCTCTTGCTTTGATTTGTTATAAAACATTTTTCGAGTTTTGAAATAAGGTCTCTAAGTCCATAATTAACCCTAGAAGAGCTTAAAACATATTTCCATAAGATATTTAAAACATGAAGTACTTGCATAAAGACTTCTTAAGACTTTGACATTCTAGGTGCTTGAGTCTTCATGTTTGTCATTCTTTGGCTCTTTTGTCTTCAAGCTTTAAGCTTTTAGCACGTTTGTCTTTAACATCCACACTCTCATGATCTGCAAGGTTTAGTAGATATCATCTTTGAATTCATGCTTTAATGTTCTTTAAGCTTCGTTTGATCATCATTCTTTGGCGTATTAGTTGTCAATGATTCTTGTGAGCAATCATCCTTGTATTCATATAGTTGAATCCTGAAATATCATTATTCAACCAAATATGTTAAGTTTCCCTTATTTGTTATCATCAAAATAAGATTTTAAGTCTTGTAAGGCCAACACTCTCCCCCTTTTTGATGATGACAAACAAGGAGTAAAAATTGAGTAAGCCTTAAAAAGGCCTTCCCTTACAATAAACATCGTATTAACAATATTTGTAATATCAAGATCAATATCAATACCAATTTCAATATCATACGATATAATGCTCATATCACATCATTCAAGATATCTTGCTCATTTTTTACCCAAAATTTCTCCTCCTTTTGACATCAATAAAAAAGAGTAAGATATCAAAAAATATATAAATACAAAGGCAATGAGCAACCATAAACAAAAGAATAGATCTCAGTGAAGGTTCATATTAGCTCAAAATTCATCATGCATATTAATTTATTTTTGCTTACAATAATCTCTCCTTCTTTGACATTAATTCATGATCCCAATTGAAAAAATTAAAAAACAAAAAACATAATACAAGCAATAAGACATAACACTCCCCCTGATTTTAATACATTCAAATTTTCATTTGTGAAATGAACTATATATTCATGAAAATACCAAGTATGCTTTTTAAATTTATCATCCCATGCTTCAAATATTGATTTATATCATGCATGCACTCAGGGATACCAATATTAAGAATAATACCAATATTATTTCAAAATTATCTATGTCATAACATGCTTATGTTTATCCATTAGTCAATAATGCAAGAGATATATGAAGTGATTTATCATTTAGCATGTAAACTGATATGGTTAAGAATCAATCTCATATTCATATTTCATATCATATCAAGATCATAACATGCTCATAGACACAAATATACTATCATGCTTCAAGTATCAATCGACATACTCATGGATACCACTGTATTTCATAGATACCAATACAAATATCACATCATAAACTTCTTAATCATGCTCAATAATTTCATGCTCAAATTTTCAATGTATAGTGAGCCATAAATCATCAATGTAAGTAAAGTCAATATCATATATATCAGCATTTAGCATATCGATCAGCATATATAAACATGGAGCATATTATAATCATTTGTGCTACAATTTTGCTCAATTTGTTCTCATGTTTCAAGTATTTCTCATTCAGTTTAACTACTTCTCTTTTTGCTCAAATATTTTTCATATTACTTCAGATTTTCTTTCTTTTGATTTCATATGAATTCCAAAATTTGCTTTTCAAATCTTAAGCCTTGTATGATTTATTTATTGATGGAGGCCAACAATTTTCATTAGTTTAAAAAAAAATCTTTTCATAACTAGTTTATTGAAAATTGAATTGAGTGACTTTCTTAATTTCTATGGGGTATGACTAATCTAAATATCTTTGGATCCTTAGTTTATGAACTTAGCTTTTCATCTAGGTACCCATACTTTCTTAGGTCCGGATGGTTTAACAAGAGATGTTTCTTTAATTCTCCAAACTTGTTTAGTTTCACACCTTTCCAATGAACATTTGAACTTAATATGCCCCTTTTTTCTTACATAGATAGCATATAGTGTGAGCATAGGCATTAGAAAAGGTGCAAGCATAATTTTTAGATGCATTTGTAAAGTATCCCATGTAAAGATTCCTTTTCCTTGTATTCTCCACTCAATTAAATCCTATGCCTTCTTTATTTAAAGACATTCTTTGAGATCCAATCAATTTGTCAAAATTTTCTTTTCCTCTAGTAAAATTGTAAATGATTTTGGCTTGATCCTCATTTTTCTTCTTAAGATCATTTATTTCATAATTTTATACATTTTTACCCTTTTCTAGGTTTTGAGACATCTTAGTGATTTTATTTTCTAATTCAGAAATATATACGTCTTTTTCTTTATCTATAGAAGTTTTAGACTTTAGATTCTCTAGCTCCTTTATTATCTTCTCATTCTTGCTTTCTAGTCTTTGGATTTTTAAATCTTTTTCACTTTCAGCAAGTTTTAAAGATTCCATGTAATGCCCCGAACCCTTAAACTCGGGTCCGATACGTTATACCTGATAAAATCTCGATAATCCATAAATTAATATATACGTAGCGGAAAACATAAATATAATCTCCATTAATATAATACCAGAGTTTACTATATCTATCTATAATCCATATTAACCATCCATCACCTGCATTTCCATATATACACACATCTCCAAAACATTACAGTACTCACAATCATTCGTTTCTCAGCAGACTTAAAACATAAAAGCATAAACTTAAACTTTATACAACCCAAAAGTATTATAAAAAATATACCCTTTCTCTTTATAATCCTAAAAAAATGCTATAAACCCTCGAGCTCTTTAAGCCTGACCCCAAGGAGGTCCTGAAAAGAAATAGTCTTATTCAGGTGAGACACATCTCAGTAAGGGAAGAAAAAATATATTAAAATAGGGTGTGACTAACATGAAATTATATAACAACATAAAATTTAACATTTGAAAATCATTATCATAATTTCTGAAATCATTCACTGAACCTAATCAATCCCATGCAAAAGATTTAATCCACGAGATTACCTAAGGATAGGAGTTATTACCTACCCATACAAGTAGCACCCCTATGCTATGATACTTAGGCAACCCTAAGGTCACTGTTGAAGCATACCAGGGCACTCACCTTACTCATTAAACCCTTAAGTATTAGATTGATCTCATACTCATACAGTTCAAACAAATGTTTAACAGCGAAGGCCCCAAGGATAGGGAAATCTACTTGCCCATACAAGTAAGTTCCCTCTGCCTTAGTACGTTATGTAGCTACTGCCACATTTGAAGTTACTAGCGCACTCGCCTTTCTCAACAAGCCGTCAGGAAAAGAGTACGCCTTGCCCAATCGTAACATATTCTACGAGCATAGGTACTTCTAATATCATAATATATTATTCTTTTTGTCATTATTCAACCATACACATCAGCTTATGTTCATAGCTTAAACATTGCATTGCATTTCACTTTAAGTAACCTTTTCCCATTTACATTGTTCACATTTCAAATTTCATTTCATTGCCATTTCATTCCATTTTCATTTCATTCATTCGTACTATAACTGCTTTTTAGCCGTCATCAGTTAGTCCACATAGAAATGCACTAGAATCTGCTAACACGACTTTCAGCTGTCATACATTTACATGGTTGTATTAACATACACAAGAAGCATGGTTCATTTCATATTTTATTCTTAGCGCATTACTTACTTAGCCTGCATCTCATACATATAATGTACATTTACACAGAACTTATATTTACTCATGCCACACAATTTAACAATAAAATTCTTACATATTCCTTGTAAAATAAGCCAACCCATATTTAGTATTTAAATACTAAAAATATAATTTCCATTTCTTACATAATTTCCCAGAAAATACCTTTCACTTTCATCAGTTCATTTTCACATATGCATAGCTATTTAATTAGGCCCAGAAAACATAATTTATGTTGGCATTTTAAAACCTATACCAAAACATATACATAAGTATAACATAATTTATTATCTTTAATTACATAAAATATGATTTAATATACAATTTCCCCTTACTTGACTTCTGAACTATGCCGGTAGGATCCTCGAACTGATACCCACGGCGTTCACTTGGACCCAAAATCAAAAACCTTAGTTTAATTAAATAAACCCCAACTGACTCAAATCTTAGGAAAAATACTTATTTAATACTTTTTAGGCTCCAAATATAATTATTCGTTAAGAAATTCCTAAAATAACTCTCTTACCCTGATTTTGAGATGTTTCCAAAACCTCTAAAACGATCGATCAGCTCCTGTAGCCTTGCAGAGAATGATCCTATGAACCTCATGGTGGTTTAGGATTGTCAAATCGGGTCAAATCCAGCCCAAAATCGAAGAGAGAAGGTTGGAGATCCATTTTTTAGAGAGAGAGAGAGAGAGAGAGAGAGAGAGAGAGAGAGAGAGAGAGAGAGAGAGAGAGAGAGAAATCCTGAAGTTTCTCACTGGAAATGAAAGAAACTCTATTTATAGGCAGGGCTTCATCGACGAGACATGTGGGTTCATTGATAAACTACTGAAGAGACTTCGTCGACGAGAAAATACATTCATCGACGAAATTCAGAGTTTGAAATTACTTTCTCGAGATTCCTTCGTCGACGAGGAACTGGAGTTTGTCCACGATCTCTAGAAGGACACTTGTCGACGAAGATAGAACATTCGTTGACGAGGCCTACTATTCCTTCCTCTAAAATCTTTCCTTTTTCCTTATTATCCATTAATCCATTTCATTTATTGTACTTCCTAATTATTTTATAGTTTTAATTTTTGGGTCATTACATTCTCCCCTCTTTAAGAAATTTTGTCCTCAAAATTTTACTAACTAATCATCATTTCACATTACTTGAATTCATTTGCTAACTACAACTATAAGAACTCAGCATATATATCATCATATAATTCATTCAATCATTCTTCATTAAGTTAAATCATCACTATCTTAAATATAATCTCATACCTGCTTCTCTGATGGCATCCTCCTTAGCTTGAAGTATGTACAGTCGGGGTGGAGCACCCCTTTCTAGTAGTACTCTCTATTTTCCCTGATCCTAATTCTGCACAGATACTATAGACAACGACTCCCAGCAATCTTTCCTAACATGCCCTTGCTTACTGCACCTGTAACAATTTGGAGTGCCAAACCAGCATTCGCCCCTATGCCTCTTATTACAATTTGGGCATACAGAGCCCACTGTTTCTTTTTCTTTCTTTGCTGATCCCTGACTGGACTCAGATTGAAAACTAGATGGTACAGGTCACTTCTTCTGCTTTAAAGACTTAGTGCTGCTCTGGATACTCTTTTCCAACATAGAGGCCTTATCAAGTAGTTTTGAAAAACTCTGGACCTGAACCCAACCACCAGCTCGTAGATTCTGTGCCTCAGGTCTTTCTCAAATTTTCTGGCTTTCCTTACCTCATTTAGGATAAAAAATGGAGTGAAACGTGACAATTCCACAAATTTAGCCGCATACTCCGCAATCGTCATATCTCCTTGGGCCAGATTAGTAAACTCCTTAATCTTTTCCTCTCTGAAAGATGAAGGAAAATACCTGTCAAAGAATAGCTCCTTGAATCTTTCCGAGGTAAGAGTTATCTTTACCAGCCTTTGATCCTCTAGTAGCTTTACAAAAAGCCACTAGCACTTTGCCTCTCCATTCATCTTGAAAGCACCATAACGAACCTTCTATTTGTCCGTTCTTCGCGGCCACTAGATCAAGTCCTCTTATAAAGGCCGGAGGGTTCATCCTCATAAACTCCTTAATGTTGTAGCCCTAACTTGAAGGTGGACAATTCTATTCTTTTGGATCCTTTTTCATCTTTGCTTTAACCTGACGAGCGATATCTCGCAGCACCTTAGAGGTATCTATTTCTTCTTTACTAGAAGTCACCGAATCCTCTTTTCCTTCAGCCTCTACATTTTTATCTCTAGAATCCATCCTGAAAATAGGACAAAGAAGAGATAAGAATTCCATATCATAACCCCAAACAACATAATCATTAAATAAAATCTAATAAAAATAAAAAAATCTCCATATAAGGACCAATCTCACGGCTAAGAAACATCATCGTCGATGGATTTGTCATGGTTTTCTGAGACCGTCGACTGAATCAGAAAATCATAGAAGTCCGCCAAGGGATTTCTACCTCCAAACTATAAGACAAAATCCTATACTTCCCTAAACCTAATCTAACCTTTCCATCTAATATCTTTATCCTAACTGATTCCTATACTTTGGTATAAATCATTAATATAATCCCAAAATCATTTGCTCTGATACCAAATGTAACGCCCTGAATCCTTAAACCCGGGTCCGGTGCTTTATACCAGATAAAAATCCTGATAATCCATAAATCAATATATACGTAATGGAAAACATAAACATAATCTCCATAAATATAATACCAGAGTTTACTATTTCTATCAAAAACATTTCAGTATTCACAATCATTCCTTTCTCAGCAGACTTAAAACATAAAAGTATAAATTTAAACTTTATACAACCCAACAATACTGTAAAAAATATACCCTTTTTCTTTATAATCCTAAAAAATGCTATAAACCCTCGAGCTCTCTAAGCCCGACTTTGAGGATGTCCTGAAAAGAAATAGTCATATTCAGGTGAGACACATCTTAGTAAGGGAAGAAACAATATATTAAAACAGCGTGTGCCTAACATGAGGTTATATAACAACATAAAATTTAACATTTGAAAATCGTTATCATAATTTCTGAAATCATTCTCTGAACTTAATCAATGACATGTAAAAGATTTAATCCACGAGATTCCCTAAGGATAGGGGTTATTACCCGCCCATACAAGTAGCACCCCTCAGTACAAATTCTATTCTTGTTGCAGATTGAAACCGTTGACGACTTGATATCGAGAGCAAACCATTGACCAATCCATCGACAGTTTGATCCTGCAACTAGCCTTCTTAATTTGTTCTTTGCTTCATGATGCTTTCTCAGTGCAGAGTTCTACTCAAATGTGAGTCACATATCCAATAATCTCCACCTTGGAAAATATTCACCACTTAGGAAAAAATCAAAAGTATAAGCCAACTGCACCACCTAGGCCAGTAGATTGGAACCGTCTCGTGTTTAGCATCTGGAGATGTAAACCAAGTCCAAACGATGCTTAAACCTGTCTATGGTAACAGGAACTCCACCTAAAAGAACACCGAACTCCTTGAATGATCTTTTAAACCACAATGCTACCTTGGCAGCCTTAGCCACAACCAAGTACTCTGACTCAATTATAAATTGTGCAACTTGAGAATGTACCCTGGATTTCCAACAATTAGGCCTTCCCACAACAAAACCTGTTATAGACCTGTTGTCATCCAAATCCCCTGTGCAGTTTACATTCACGAGTATCACAACTGACGGATCACTCCGTTGCTCGTCGAAGCACCCCATTGCATTGGTGTAGGAAATTTTTGACATGTCCCGAACATCATTGTCTGTCCTTGAATACTAAGCGGTAGACGATTTATATTAATTTGCCAACGGTGTACCACTGGCCGATTTAACATTAACTATGCTAAACCTTTCCAACACTTTTGCGCTCCACAAAACCGCTCAGAGATAACCACAACCTCTTTGTAGTTTTTTCCACACAACCACCTTGAGATAATTCCAATCTCTTTGCTATTTTATCCTTATAAATCTCCAACACAAGAATATTTTTGGCAGCACCCAAAACCTTTATGCCAAATTCCTTTCTCAACAAAGTCTCTAAACTAACTGACCTCCGTTAAAATCTTCCTAGCAATTGGCATGTTAATCACATAAAACAAAAGAACAATTACCCCCTTGCATCCTATAACCCACTTCCCCTTTGGAAGCTCCACCAACTCCCACATCTAATTCTTATGTAGTAACTTCATCTCCTCCACCATAGTACTCATCCATCTATTTTTCTTTTTTTTTGTGCACCCATTACGTATTCGTTCATAGAATGATACACAATCCAATGAACATTGAAATTTTAAGAGAAAATAAAAAATCAAGTATGATTTAAGAATTTCTAATAAGATCTCCAAAAGAAAGGATCTTATTAGATAACCCCCCTCAGACTTGATATATGTGAGATTTGACACCTCTTTATGTAACGACCCCAAAATTATTACCATATATATATATATATATATATATATATATATATATATATATATATATATATCCTGCAACAATATAATAGTACTTTGATACCTATTAATCCACTATAACGTCTCAGATCTCAAGTGGTACTGAGGATACCTGTTCACAAAACATACCATCTATGCAGCGGAAAACATAAAAATACATTTACCTTATTTATAATACCAGAGTTTTAGTATTTCCCAAAACATACATATACATCTCCCAAAAAATCCACAAAAACTCCTATGGACTACTTAAAATACATCTCCAAATACAAAACTTACCCTTCAGCAAGGGTAGTACTAAAGTCCCCTCTATCTCGGAGCTCGCTCTGCACGCCTATCTGGATCACCTGAAATGTTTGGAACTCTGGGGTGAGAAACCTCTCAGTAAGACGAAATAAGTTACTACCGGTGTGTGGAAAATGAGTTTTCCATACATAACATAACATAACTATTATTCAAGCTGTAATTTAGATCTTAGTTGAATGTAAATACATACCATAACACAAACCTAGTCCATTTAAAATAAGCTTTCTATTTGAACATACTTTTAGCTGTAATAGATAGTTCATGTTCTCGATAAAACTATATACATGTATACATATAACTGTGAAAGCTTCCCTAGATGAATAACTGTAATCATGAATTAACCCCGCATGAATGGGTTGTGCGGCCCGTGGGTTGGACTTAAACCATGGCTGGCTTACCAGGTTAAGTCTAATTGTAATGTCTATAATACAATTGGCCAGCTCAGTCTGGTCCGGACTGCTAGGGAGCTACTCTACTCTTCACTAAGGCACAATTGACTGTCAACACAGAGAGTCAATTACCCTTCCTCTCGAAACTCGTCACCCCTTTAATCGGTGCAACTTTCAAAAATACGTGATCTCCGGCACCAAATTTCAAATCTTGTCGGTGAGTATCTGCAAAACTTTTTTGCCAACTCAGAGCTGTTCGGATTCTGTCTCTGATGAGTTTGATTTTCTCTAAAGTTTGCTGAACCATCTTTAGCCCCAAAACCTTTCTCTCACCAGTTTTATCCTAATATAATGGGGATCGGCACCTCCTGCCATATAACGCCTCATATGGTGCCATCCTAATGCTGGCTTGGTAGCTGTTATTATAAAAAAATTCGACCAGTGGCATGTATTGGATCCACCTACACAAAAATCTAGTACATAGGCTTGCAACATATCAACCAGTATTTGAATCATACTCTCTATCTGTCCATTGGTCTGAGGATAAAAGGATGTACTGAATGTCAGTTGTGTGCCCATGGCTTTTTGCAAACTTCTCCAAAACTACGATGTGAACCATGGGTCTCGGTCAGAGATGATGGACACAGGTACTCCATGTAGTCTCACTATCTTCTGTATATATATATATATATATCCATGCCAACCTATCCATGGAGTATCCAACTCTGATGGGAAGAAAGTGGGGAGTCTTTATCAATCGGTCTATGACTACCTAAATAGCATCCTGACCCTGAAGTGCTAGCGGAAACCCTACAACGAAATCCAAAGAAATATGTTCCCACTTCCACTCAGGAATGTGTAGTGGCTGCAATTGTCCCGCCGATCTTTGGTGCTCAACTTTTACCTTCTAGCACATCAAACACTACTCTACATACTCAGCTATCTCTTTCTTCATATTGCTCCACCAAAAGGATTCCTAAAGATCCCCATACATTTTAGTGCTTCCTAGGTGCACTGTATGCAAGGATCAATGCGCCTCCTCCAAGATGGTTCTTTTAATTTCAGCATCTACAGGTATGCACAATCTGGTACCAAACCTCAGAGTACCTTCATCTGAAATAGTAAAATTGGCTCCCTGTCCACTCTGTACTTTATCTCTGATCATTACTAATTCTATATTTTGCATTTGAGCGATCTTAATTTTCTCTAGCAAAGTTGGCTGAAGTGCCAGACTAGCAATAAATACCTGGTGATCTCCCTCTACCAGCTCTACCCCAAGCCTTTCCAAATCTATTCTGATATGATGCTGCACCACCACTACTGACATAAAGGCATTTTTTGATTTCTGACTCAAGGCATCAGCCACCACATTTTCTTTCCCTGGGTGGTAATTGATGGTACAGTCGTAATCTTTAAATAACTCCAACCATCTCCTCTACCTCATATTCAACTCTTTCTATGAGAAAAAATATTTCAAACTCGTATGATTTGTAAATATCTCCTATCTCCTACCATACAGATAATGCCTTTAGAGCTTTAAGGCGTACACCACTGCAGCCAACTCTAAATCATGCGTCAAATAATTCTTTTCATATTCCTTGAGTTGTTAAGAAGCGTATGCCATAACTTTTCCTTACTGCATCAATACATACCCAAGTCCTCTTAGAGACGCATCATTGTAGATTACATAATCTCCATCCCCTGATGAGATGGTCAAAACTAATGCGGTGACGAGTCGCTGCTTTAACTCCTGAAAACTCTGCTTACATTCGTCGATCCATTTGAATATCACATTTTTTCTCGTGAGCTGTGTTACAGGACTTGATATTCTGGAAAAACCCTCTAAAAATCGCCGATAGTATCTCGCCAGACCTAAGAAACTTCGGATCTCCTGAACATTCCTTGGTCTTGTCCAATTCACCACCACTTCTATCTTGTTCGGATCTACCGAAATATAGTCCTCAGAGATTTCATGTCCAAGGAAGGTAACCTCTCCTAGCTAGAATAAGCATTTCTTCAACTTAGCGTATAACTTATTTTTTATCAACACCTGTAGCACCATCCTTAGATGATCTTCGTGCTTCTCAAAATTCTTCGAATAGGCCAGAATATAATCAATTAAAACCATAACAAATTGGTCCAAGTACTGATGAAATAACTTGTTCATCATATCCATAAACACTGCCCGTGCATTGGTCAATTCGAAGGGCATAACCAAAAACTCGTAGTGGTCATACTTGGTTCGAAAAGCTGTCTTCTGAACATCATATGCTTTAATTTTTACCTAATGATATCCTGACCAAAGATCAATCTTGGAGTAGACCCGGGTTCCTTAGAGCTGATCAAATAAGTCATTAATATGGGGAAAAGGATACTTGTTGGCCTAACTAGGCTTTCCAATCTTGTTTTGATGATAACAAAATGAAGGATGCTTTAACACGTGGTGTTGAGTAATGTGTTTTTAGGTAAAAGGACTCTCAAAGTTGATAAACTAAAAGCTTAATGCTAATCTAGTGGAAACTCCTCAGAATATCAAAGACAATGGACGACAAATGAAGAAGTTAAGGGCAAGCAAACCCAAAGTCAAAAGTAAACCTCAAGAGGCTGAAGAAGGCTAAAGGACCTACTGATTTAAGAAGATCATAATTAGAAGGACCGTTGTAAGTACTTCTAAACCAAATGCAATTTAGATATTTGAAGCTCTTATAAATCAAAAGAAACTAAGAAACACCTTGTTAAAAGAGTTTAAAATATATTTTTAAAATCAAAGCAACAAAGGTCTTAAAGGAAGGAAAGTTTTCAAAAATAAAAAGAAGCCAGACATCTAACATACGATTGTCTATCTATGGACAAACGACTAGAAAAATTTGAGTGTTTTAAACTAAAAACAGTGTCCTGGTAGACGATTGCCAGTGTTCTGGGTTTAAAATTTAACCATAACAGACGACTGCCTATATTCTGGCATACGACTGTCAGCATTCTAAGTTTCAGATTTAACCATGGCAGATGACTACCATGTCGTGGCAGACGACTGCCACGCAAAACAGATTTCAGATCTCAAAAGGGAAGTTCTCTTTTGAAATATTGAATTTTAAAATTAAGTCAACAATTTTTTTCAAATATTACCTAACTTGATGGGGATATTGATTTTTGAAAAAGCATATAAATACCTCCATGGGTAATGAAAAATTTTGAATTTTAAAATTAAGTCAACAATTTTTTCAAATATTACCTAACATGATGGGGACATTGAACTTTGAAAAAGCATATAAATACCTCCTTGGATAATGAAAAATTTTGAAATTCAAAATTAAGTCAACATTTTTTTTTCAAATATTACCTAACTTGATGGGGACATTGATCTTTGAAAAATCCTATAAACACCACCCTAGGTAATGAAAAATATACATAAGATAGAATACAAAAGAAGAGAGATTAATAAGTCTTTTGCTGAAACTCTTCTTATGCTGAAATTCTCCTTGAGCTCCATCTGCCCACATCATTTTGTTGGAGGGAAAGAAATTATCCTTGAGTTCAATTTGCTCACATCTTTTACTGGAGTGGAATTCTACCATTTTGGTAGGTTGAAAATATCAAAGCTCGGTTCCAAGTTGCAATTCAATGTTTTTTTAAGAAACATCGGTGACTTCTAAAACTTTAGAGCTTCATATATTCTTATTTGTTTTGGTTTTTTAGAAGCACAATTTAGATCTCAATTTGTACAACTTGCTCTAAATTTTGAGAGTATTTTTTGTATGCAGATTTATTTTCCATCTTCTTGTACTTTGAACGGTTCAAAGGATTAATTGGATCATTGGACCAAGCACAGGCTGGTGCTTGGAGAGGTTTTTCTCATCCTAAAAAAGAGGGTAAATTGTGTAAGGTTTTTTGTTCCACCCAGAAGGAATATGATTTAGTTAACTCCTTAGGTGGTTGACCTAAGGCGAGGACGTAGGCTGGGGTAAGCTGAACCTTATAAAAAGTGGTGGTGTTATTCTCCTCTCCTTACTCTCCTTTAATTTCAGCAACAATATAACTTGCGTAAATGTTTTAATACTTGAAATCATAAAGTAATACTTATTATAATTTAAGTAAATCCAAAAAGGCCTAATTTGTTCTTGGGCTTGCCGAAACCAAAAGGGAGTACGTTGGTTAATCAATCTCTTGCGGAAACTGAAAGGAAGTACGTTGATTGGTTAACACCCAAAACTTGTTAGCTGAAGGTTGAATTAAGTTCTGATATTGAAAAGTTGTTTGGTTGTCATTGCAATATTCAAATTCATAAATCAACAACAAGAATTGAACATTCATTTGCAGGACCTTTAATATTCCGAATTGATTTCTTGTCTTGTGGTTGTTGTGTGAGAATGGTAAATTAATTGATTGTATTTATTGATTGTGAATTGATTAAAAGAAAATAGGAGTTAGTGTGTATTTCCTAATTAACGAAAATACGAGAAAACCTTAGGAGATTGTAAAAAGTGACAAGAGCTCATAAAGAGGATCAAAGAAATTTTTAATAAACCCAATTCACCCCCCCTTTTGGAACTACACCTTAGGTTTTAATACTTATTCTTAACTGTCACTTTATTATCTCCCTATAATTGATGCTAATCCTCATTGTCCCGTCTTTCTTCTTTACAAATAAAAATGACACTCCCCAGGGTGACACACTAGACCTGATAAATCCTTTGTCTAATAATTCCTACAACTGGTCTTTTAGTTATTTCAATTCAGCTGAAGGCATTCTATAGGGTGCTTTAGAAATCTGTGTCATCCTTGGAATTAAATCAATAGCAAACTCAATTTCATGATCTGGTAGTAAACTAGGTGGTTCCTTTGGAAAAACATTTGAAAATTTCCTAACAACTAGAATATCAGCAAGTTTCAATTCTCCCTTTGGCATTTCCTTTATAGAAACTATGTATCCTTGGCAATCGTCCCGGAGTAGTCTCCTTGCTTGAATAGCTGACACTAACTGTGGTGAGGCACGCACACAAGACCCCACGAATCTGAACTCCTGCTTTCCAAGAGGTCTAAATATCACCTCTTTATGATAACAATCAATACTGGCATAATTAGTTGTTAGCCAGTCCATACCCAAAATCATATCAAACCCCTGCATATCTAATACTATGAGATTAACTAGTAATATTCTTTCCCGAAAACCCGCTGGATAACCTTTAAGCATTCTTCTACACCTCACTATTGACCCTATTGGTGTGGCTACTGATAGTTCAAAATCTAACAACTGTGCCTCGATTCCACATAACTTGACATACCCTAATGATACAAAAGAATATGTGGCTCATGAGTCAAATAAAACAACAAATTTATATGATAAAATAGTAATAGTACCTATCACGATGTTGCCCGCAGCCTCAGCGTCAACCGGTGTCAATGCATAGACCCTCGTCGGGGCTGTGTTCCTTTGCAGACCACCTCAAGGTGCCTGATTATTTCCCAGAAATGGTCATGGGGCTGATAAATTAGCTGGCTATGCTCGGCAGTTTCTCACAATATGACCAGGCCATCCACATTGATAGCAAACATTCTCTCCCACAAAACATTCTCCCCTATGCCTCCTACCACATCTAAGGCAGATAGGACAAGTCAGCTCACCCTGATATCTATGATTTCCCATCACTTGCTTTTGACCTCCGCTGTATAAGTTTTCTCTTCGTGGGTCCTACCTGAAACCCCAGAGGCGTTAGCCTCTTTCTTTGGCTCTGAATACCAGTACCCCTTTGCTTGCTCACCTCTACTAGGATGGCCTTCTCCACCAATTCTGAGAAATCCTACTCCTTTAGAATTTCCACCTGTTCATAGATTTCTTGCCTCAGGCCTCTCTCAAAATTCCTTGCCTTCTTCGCCTTGTCTGGGACAATATGTGGGGCAAAGTGTATCAGCTCAATAAACTTTGCTTCGTATTGCTAGACTATTAGCTGCCCCCATGTCAAATTCCTGAATTATTCCTCCTTAGCTTCTCTAGGAGTGGCAGGGAAGTATCAGTCGAAGAACACTTCCTTGAACCGGCTCCAAGTCATGGCTACTGGTACGGGTCTATGTTCCTCTAATAATCTCATAGTTGTCCACCACCTCTCGGTCTCACTCATCAACTTGTATGTGGCATAGAGGACCCTCTGATCATCACTATAGTGCAGTACCATCAATATTTTCTCAATTTCCTACATCCAATTTTTGGCAACCACGTGGTTGGCTCCCCTCGAGAATGCTGGAGGATTCATGTTGGTGAACTACTGGATTGTACAATCCTTATCAGCTAGTGGGCAGCCCTATTCTCTGGTATTTCAGGTGATTTTTGCCATAATTTGCTGTAACGACCTCAAAATTATATCATCATTTTTTTTCCTTTCTTCATATTGTATATATATATATATATATATATATATATATATATATATATATTCACTATTATGATACCTCTGCTATGAAACTCGGGCCTGAGCAGGCACTGGGGTAATCCTGTATACAATATTCATACCTACGCAGTGAAAACATAAACCATACATCCATATATACTATACAATACCAGGGTTCAATACATTTAGACCATAGTCATATAAAACAACTCTCTCTAGTATCACCTATCCCAAAAATAAAAAAAACTCAGTCACAAACTCACCCTAAAACAAGGGCTATCAAGAAATCACTTTATATGCAAGCCTGATCTGCTCGCCTAGCTGGCTCACCTGAAAAAATGGTAAAATAATAGGGTGAGATGATGCTCAGTAAGTGGAAATATGCTATTACTTGTGTGTGGTGACTGAGTCGTAAAACTATAATAATAGTACGTAAAACTACATGATTTGGTAAATCTGTAAAACACATATCACATGTATATTAGCTTAAAATATATGTATCATATGAACTTTCTATCATTCATACTGCTAATATCATACTATATACAACAGAAGCTGTAAAACTGTATACATATACATAACTGTGCTTTATCTTGAAACTCTGTATGTCATGATTTGACCCCTCATGACAGGGTTGTGCAGCCCATAGGCAGGACTTAACCTGGTTGGCCCTCTAGGTAAGTCATTATACTCTACACTACCTCAGTTCGACCAAACTACATACTCTCCTAGGCGCGAGACTGGCTGCTTCCTCATCACACTAGCCGGCTTAACCCAACGAACTGGGGAGCTGCATACTCTCCAAGCACAATTGACGGTACCCACACGCTATGTGAGATATGTGGTTGCACTCTATCTGTATTAGCAACGGTACCGTGCTCTGTATTCTATATTTGTACTGTATCTGTCTATAATCTTTTCAAAGGGATCTGATATCATATACATATATATACTATACTATACTCTTAATATTGTTTTCATTATGTTTCCAAAACAACCATAACACCATAACTCTGTACTGTAAATTCTATATTATCTGGAGCATCTTAATGTTATAACTGTATACTCTGTCTTTACTTTCTATCTGTATAATCTGTCTGTACTTTCTATCTGTATAATCTGTCTGTACTCTCCAAGTGTTATGGAATTTAGGAAAACATAACTTTCTATATACACCATATATACTATTCTAACTGTATACTATTAAATATCTGTCTGTGTAATCATCTGAGTAAAACTGTATATGCATACATATTCTGTCTATATAAAAATCTGTAAAATATCTAACTATATTTGTATAGCTTGCTATATTGAAAACTGTACAAAACTTCATATAAGGTAATATCTACTCCGGTCACACATACTTTAAAAATTCATATTATGTAATATAACTGGTATACATGCAGATATATAAATGTATAAAATTCTGATAACATAAATGAATCTCCTAGCATAGCATATTTCCCTTACCTTATCTCTGAAAAGTCCCTGCTGTACTCTATCCCTATACCCGTAGGGTTCTCCACTTAACATCTCGAAAATGACATTCTCCAGAACAAAACATTAGCATTTTTCTGCATCCAACATTTCTTATAATTGTAGGGAAAACATATACTGAACAAAAGACCTTACCCGGAATTTGGGATGAATTCCAAACTAATTCCACCAACGATCACCTCCAGCAGACTTGCAGAGAACTTCGTCAGGATCGTCATGGTGGCCTCAGATCTTCAATCCAGTGAGGAACGAATCTGGGAATGAAGAGAGAAAGAGTGGGAGACATTTTAGAGAGAGAAAGAGAAAGTTTGCACTAGTTTTTTGCTAAAAAATTCGGGTTTTCACTATTAATAGAGCCGAATTTGTCAACGAGACACATCATCTCATCGACGAGTCCTTAAGTAATTTCGTCGATGAACCCTACCTCCTCGTCGATGAAATTCAAACTGCACAAAAACCCCTCTGGGTATCTTCTCGTTGACGACGTGTGGCTTCGTTGACGAGGCCTACTTATGCGCTCGTCGACGAGGCCCTGTGTTCGTCGACGAGGCCCTGTGTAAAATTCTTCTGAGTTATTATATTCAAAATGCAATGTCGTTGATGAACACGAAGCCACCCATACTGGAATCCATTACGCAAAGCCATTTCCCTCCCTCTTTATTATTTAAATACCATTATTTTTCGGGTTGTTACACTTGCTGTGCGACAATGCACAGCACCTGATCAGGGTCAACCACCCATACTAGAAGGCCTTGCATCACTACCGCCACTGACGCGTGCATTGCTATTTCCGGGGTCCATCGTGCAATAACACAAGAATAATCTGAGAATCCTTACTTCATAATACAATTCTCACATTAATCTAACAAAGAATCATAACATATCTTCATACAACCAACTTTCTAATTTAAGGCTTAATCTTACCATTTGGAAACAAAACCAACGATATTTTAGCATGACTTTCCTGAGATCGTCACCCCACGAAAATCACAGAAACCAACCCGAAGTTTTTTTCTCCATATTGTGAGACAAAACCCTAAATTCTCATATTAATCCCTCGTATTGACTTTACCAAAATCCCAATCCATCCTCTTCCTATCCTCATCAAAATCCATTCCTATACTTTGGTATTGTTTTCCGCTGTGAACTAAAGTCTATAGAACCTAGCAACCTAGGCTCTGATACCAAACTTGTAACGACCCCAAAATTATTACCATATATATATATCCTGCAACAATATAATATTACTTTTATACCTATAATAATATCCACTATAACGTCTCGGACCTCAAGTGGTACCGAGGATACCTGTTCATAAAGCATACCATCTATGTAGCGGAAAACATAAAAATACATGAACCTTATTTACAATACTAGAGTTTTCGTATTTCCCAAAACATACACATACATATCCCAGAAAATCCACAAAAACTCATAGGGACTACTCAAAATACATCTCCTAATACAACACTTACCCTTCAGCGAGCGCAACACTGAAGTCCCCTTTATCTCGGAGCTCGCTTCACACGCCTATCTGGATCATCTGAAATGTTTGGAATTCTGGGGTGAGACACCTCTCAGTGAAACGAAATAAGTTACTACCAGTGTGTGGCAAATGAGTTTTACATACATAACATAACTCAACTATTTTTCAAGCTGTAATTTAGATCTCAGTTTAATGTAAATAAATACCATATGTCACGACCCCAAAATTATTACCATTTTTTTTCATATCTTGCAACAATATAATATTTCTTTGATACCTATAATAATAACCACTATGACGTCTCGGACCTCAAGTGGTACCGAGGATGTTTGTTCACAAAACATACCACCTTATGCAGGGGGAAAACATAAAAATACATTAACCTTATTTTTAGTACCAGAGTTTTAGTATTTCCTAAAACATACATATACATGTCCCAAAAAATCCACAAAAACTCCTAGGGACTACTCAAAAATACATCTCCTAAAACAACACTTACCCTTTAGCAAGGGTAGTACTAAAGTCCCCTCTATCTTGGAGCTTGCTCTGCACGCCTATCTGAATCACCTAAAATCTTTGGAATGTTGGGGTGAGACACCTCTCGATAAGGCGAAATCAATTACAACCAGTGTGTGGCAAATGAGTTTTACTGAAATAACATAATTATTAATTCAACTATAACTATGATAACATTTCAATATAAAACATATCATAACTCACACCTATACCTTTTTAAAATAAGTTTTCTATTTGAACATACTTTAACTGTAATAGATAGTTCCCGTTCTCTGTAAAACTATATACATTTATTCATGTAACGGTAAAAACTTCCCTGGATGGATAACTGAATGCATGAATTAACCCCGCATGCTCAGATTGTGCAACCTGTGAATTGAACTTAACATTGGCTGACCTACCAAGGTAAGTCAAACTGTAAACCTCTATAGTATGACTGACCCCCTCAACCTAGTCCTGACTGTCAGGGAGCTCCTCGACTCTCCTATGGGCACAATCAACTGTCATTCCACACTCTATCTAAGATGTGTGGTTGCACTATCTATATTGTATTAGCTATGGTACCATGCTTTGTAATCTGTTATTATCCATTAGGAATCTGATACTATATAATATTATGTCTGTATATTATTGTTTTACCATTATTCTGTATAAACTGAAATAACCATGATTCTGCATAATAATTGTAAATCATAGCTCTGTAATAATTGTATATCATGGTTCTATAATAACTGTAAATCATGGTTCTATAATTACAGTAAATCATGGTTCTGTAATAACTGTAAATCATGGTTCTGTATAAACTATAATATCATGGTTCTGTAAAAACTGTAAAAATTTTTGTATTAAAATTTTGTATTATATATGCTATTTCTTATGCCACACAATTTAAATGAAACTCTTACACTATAATTTGTATGGAAAAAATTGTATCTTCTAGCTATATAAAAATAATATATATCATTTGTAAAACTTTACTGTATCCCAAATGTCGCGACATCCCGGGAGCGCGTGTGCCCCGGGCGGCGAAATAAAAATCAATTTAATATTTTCATGGAAAAACATGGATATCGGAGTCGCCACTAACCTTTAGTGCGGTTAGAACACATGATTACTACCCCGTTAGGGGTAGAATCGGTCTACATTACCAGAGTTGGGGCCGGAAGTTCTGTTACGCGAGGGGAAGGTACGAGCACCCCCTACGCGCCCGTTCTTACGAACGGTACCTAATTAATTTGAAATTATCCCTAAGTTAATCTAATAATTCTTTAAATTACTCCCTTTTATGAATTTATAAATACATGTGAAAAATAAATAAATAAAATAATAAATAAATAAAGATAATATATATACATATATATTCCCTCAGAGTTTAGGGTACGTGATGCCCGAAGGCTCATACCCTCGCAATAAAATTATAGGGATAATAATTAAGAAAATACACTCCCAAAGTTTTGAAATTATATATAAAATTTCTATAGGACAATACTAGTATGGGAGGTTTAAATATATATATATATTAATAAGATAATAAACTAAGAAATTAAATTACCATAATACACGTAATAATAATAGGGATACACATATGCTATATAGACTATATAATAATAAATTACTTATAACACCTAATAACTTACCCTAATAATAAACCATCCTAATAGATAGTAATAATACACGCATAATAATAATAATAATAATAATAATAATAATAATAATAATAATGTAACTCATATCATAATAATACTAAACTTAGAATAATAATAATAATGACACTATATCATACGTAATAATAATAACAATAATACTAATAATGACAATAATGTACTACCATATAATAAGATATTAACATCCTATAAATACAATAACATCCAGGAAATAATTAAAACTTTAAAGTTAATTTTCAATATACACACATATGGAAACAATTAGTACCTATGGAAACGATTTGGACCCTAAAATAAATGCACAAAATGCAGTATTAAATATGGAAATAACTGAAATTATGGAAACAAATCGACCTAAAAATTAACATGTTAATGAACAATAATATATGCTCAAAACAATTAATGAAATTAAGGCAACAAATCGAACCTAAATAATATATAATAATAATCAAAAACCCTATAACAATATAACTGACCTAATATACAATATCAATATAACAATAATGATAACCCAAAATATATAATATCAATATGACAATGATAAAAACCCTAAAATAACGATATAATAAGATTGACTAAATATTAACATGATAATTATATCAATAATAAACAATAATATCACATGAATACACAATACAACAATAATATTACATCGATATATATACTTGAACGTAACGTTGAGATAACCATAATGATAGTCTAAAGCATACTATTTTAATAAGACAATTATGAAAACCATATAACGGTTATATTACAAGGTCACCTAAATATTAACATGATGACTATAACAATAATAAACACTAATATCACATGAATACATAATACAACAATAATATTACGTAAATATATATACATGCAACTTAGATATACAATTAAAATATGCAACCAATAATAACATAAATATAAATATATAAGGTCATAATAATAACAATCACATTAGTATGCAAAAATATATATAAAACAAATATGCCACATAATAATAATAATAATAATATGTAAAATAAATACACATAAATCATATATATAACAATATAACAATATACACTATAGGAATATTCGCTACAACAATAACA